>NC_135558.1:7032500-7042500 GCF_964340395.1 Glandiceps talaboti | reverse complement strand
ATTATGCAAATGAATCATTAATATTATAAGCCACACCAACAAGCTTTATAGGACACGTGCACTTGTGATCATCCAAGTATGTACCAAGCTATATGAAGTTTGAAGATTGTGTTCTAATGATACTGCCAAATTATTAAAATTCATTAATTATGCAAAGATTAGATAGGCAAACTCCCAATATTGTTGGGGCCAAGGTCAACATCTCCACAACATTTATCCCTAGTGTCTTACCCAGCTGTTCCCGTTTACTCCTGTGAGATCCAATCATCTCCTCACACCCCACCTGGAAATTAAGTCACTACATGGCAGCAGTTTCATTGATATGGTCTGATTACTAACCCAAAGCCTAACCCGGACCAATGTGGCAGCAGTAGGATGTAGCACCGGTGGTAGCAATGGGATGGCAAAAAACCCCAAAATAATACAAAGTTAGACAGTACAATTAGTCAAAGTAAAACGTGACTCTCATCTAATCCATTTTCTAAATTATAGCCCTCACCCGATAGCCAATTTGTAAAAAGTGAACCCATTCCCCTCCCATGCCCACTGCCTTGTAAATACTGAAGGCTCCCTTACCGAGAAAGATGCTCGCTATGATGTACAGTTCAAAGATATGTACTACAACGGAAATCATAAACCCTGAAACAAAACGTCGTCTGGCTCAATACAAATCTCATTAACAAAGCTACATTCTGGCGTGACAAACATCTTTACCGATATTGTTACACTTTCGTTGGGTGAGCTACCATTATCTTAGGAGATCAACGCCACATTCATATGTCTCGCCTGGTAAACCTAAGGTCTGACGCGTTCTTTGATATTTTTGAGACAGCCATGCAATTGACTAAAATGTATCAATTGTAGTTCAGTTCTTGTTGTGCCAGACGATAACATGTGGAAATATTAACGAGCCAGACGAGAACATTTAAAACATCAAAGAGATATTTTGTTTGGCTAGATAAAAAACTGTGGCAATGTTGTTAGTGAGATTTTTGTCGAACCAGGCGACGTTTCGTTTCAGGGTTTGTGATTTCCGCTGTAACTTATTTTGTTCTTTCCGAAGAATTCTGCTATTGTTTGTCGTTCGATTATTTTACTCTTTTGTCAGCTGTGGTTGTGTAGCGTTATGCCCACGCCACCCCTAAACCATGGCGTTATCAACATAACATGTGACGTCATCACCATTGTAGTTAATAACCAAACCCTAATTATTCATTAAACTTCCTGTATCAATTTGACGCAAGTTGAAATTTGTTTAATGTGTGGTAATTATGATTACGTAATGCTAATTAATTCATTTCCACATTTTACATCATTGTTATATTATTAGCTTTGATTTGACAGAATACGAAATCAAGACTTTCATATTCCATTATTCGTTGTTGATTAGCGGAAATAGTCTCAGATTTAAAACGTACTCAAGACTTAAAAAGATATCCTTAATGTTTAGCGAAGGACTAAATTCGTTTCAATAAGTCTTGTTTTCAAGCTATGATTCACTATGTATCCATGGTAACGTTACCATTTATGTCTATATCCATTAAATCTAAAAGACATCCTTTCAAGGCCATCATAAGGTGAACACAATGAATAAGTCTGTCGAGTAAATTGTTTTAAAAGTTGGGTTTATAGCAACATGTTTTTTTTCTACTGATATATATTGGGAGTATCAATTATGTAGTTTGTAGCTATACACACTTCATTAATTCATGGCCTGCAGTAAGAACGTGAGTGAAAGACTGATGTCGGCATTACAGAGAAATGGATGAACCGTACCTAACAACTAGAAATAACATCCATGGATGTGATGGGAGAATAATGAATTGATTGCTGAGTTTTTCGCATGGTTCGTCTTCCATTGTGCTGCAATAGCGATTATGTTATGTCAAATGGAGCTTCGAAAAAATATAAACATATATGATATACAGAGGACCGTTTTTATTACTGTGTACGCGCGCGCATGTGCTCTAGTTCGTTCATTTGTATGTTTGTTTGTATCTCAAAGTGGTGACATGTTTAGTAAAAGTATATCGACAATCTCATAGATCCAGGGTCAAGGATGTTTACGTTTCATGTAAATCAGCAAGTGTTTACCTTGTATGTAAATCAGCCAGCAGTGAATTATATGTACTACGGTATACTGCCAGATGGCAGAGTTACTTACGTTAAATGTAAATCAGTTTGTACGGAATTAGCATATTCGGCTACCAGGTGGCTGACTTTGTGGTAAACAGGTCTACTAAATTCGGAACAGTAATATAACCGTAGTATGTAAACAGTCCTTGAACACTGAACTGCATAATTCTGTCTAAGAACCTGAGACTTGGCTGCTTTCCTGAGTTTGATTGTTTGTTTGTTTTGTGTAAGTGTGTTGTTGGTATTTGATTGTTTGATTTTTGAGCGATGGATTTGTGAAAAGTATTTGTAGATAGAATGACACTTGTTCCCCTTGTTGATCACATCTTTAATATAACACAAACTATGGATTGATAGGTTTCAGTGCAATGTCTTAATTAAAACGTGCATATTCATCTATATGTGATTCGACAACGTACTCTAACCACTCACTTCTCTGATAGCTTACCTGGACTATAATATGGACCCAACACAGTATGGTGTTAAGTGGACTCAAGATGGTACCACGGATTAACATCCAACATGAAGTTACCATCTGAATATAAAATGACATTTGTATTTATAAGGTGTTACCTTATTAATGTTTGGAAGAGGTCAAAACTATATAAAACGTAAGCTTTTAGAATCTAATATGGCCGATGAAAACTGTTTTAACTCTGTACAGGGAAATAAGAGATTCTCAATTTCTTTGCAAACAACAGGATGAACTTCCAAGTTCCTTTTAATATTTCATGGAAAGTTTGGAGAGACATTAAGAACTTTCATTTTCAGGCTAATCCCCCATGGCGCATTCCATAATAAATACATTTTGAGGGGTTTTAAATAACCAACATGATTGATGGGTTCACGAGAAGAGGTCACTGACAACATTCTTCACAATGGGGGTGTAAGTGCAAGTAGTTAGTGTCTTGCTGAGAGATGTAGATTTGCGAGAAGTCAATGTTCGTACAAACATCTCTCCAACGTCTATGATGTAACAATGTACATAAGAGTGATTTATAGTCCATGGATTGATCTCGTATGTATACCGTCTGTCACATCGGTTCATTCATTGCCAAAGGAATCTTGCACGACTCTTTGAGGTTATTGAATCCAGTACTGTAATACTTGTCTGTCAGGTGGTGAACATTATAGAAGAAATTAGGTGTAAATTGTTAGCAAAAACAGATGTCATTTTTACTCCGAGTGAACACTATGCCATGGCGGTTCATATTGCTAAGAGAGCCCATTGTATGGCCGACATGTCAACTTTCATGCTGATAAAGTTAAAATGCTATATTCTTATCAAAGTAAACTGATTAGATAGAATGTTTCTTTGTTTTAAAGGAACTTTTCTTTAGACAAGGGACAAGGCGCACACTGATTTTTTTTAAATTCTCTTTATTTGTGAACACATCACTTCCTTCATGTAATGACATCCAAAATTAGCACCATGGTCTTTTACACGATATCCATGGCATCGAACACAATATTTCTTTGGAGGACAAACAGAACAAGTCATTTCTAATTCGCAACAAATTCTTACATTTGAATTATGTGGTAGCTATTGTCATTGAGTGTTGTCATGTCAACCTTATAAGTCTTTGTAACAATAGAAGACCCGTGTGACCTATCATTTCATGGGTTTTAACCATGAAATATCCAGCTTCAGGATTTATTATTTATAAGGTTAGATACAACAATGAACAGAGAGATAATTGAGAATTTATATCGAGTAAAACTAAACTTAAAGTTACTAAAAGCACTTTCGATTGGGGGGGGGGGAACAAAAGACCAAGCGACACAATGGTTAGGGGGAAAGGGCAAAGGGCCGGGGGAGGGGGGCAATGGGCCAGGGTGCAAAAGAACAGGTGGGAACGGGCCTGCTTCCATGTAGAGTCAAGTTTAACTCATTCCTCGTTTGAGGACTTTTGCCTTGGGCCATAATGCCTCGTTGGACGCAACAGCGATGTATATGCAATATGTTAACAATGAATATTCATGATTCCTTTGTTTCTTTACTAGGATGCTTGGACGGACAAAGATGGTATACTACACGGAGACTCAGACTCCCATCAAGACTTCACAGTTAATGATTACATACAAAGTAAAAACGTTGAAGTTTTAACCTTCACTAGAAACTTTGATACTTGTGACGACGATGATTACGTCATAGAGGTAAGTCGGTAGATTCCTTGACTATTAAAAGAAAAGCAAACATGACGAAAATCGTATAAAGACAGATATCACTGCTTAAGCACAATGTTTCCCACAGTCTCTATTTCAAATTGATATCCACACTTTTCCTCTGAGCGGCGTCTCTGTGTTTTACTTGTTTATACGATGCCTGTCACCACAAACGTTGCCGACAGTTTCCAGTCTCTCATATTGCCTAGAAAATGGGTCCAATTACCTGCAATACTTGAATGTACTGTTTAGTAAGACGTCTCCCGTAATGACACCCGTCAATTGATTCAGAAAATATACAGTATTTCCATTTCTGATACACAGCAATACCATATCTGCAATATACCTAGAAGACGTGTTTATTTGAGGTATACTTCTAACTCTTAAAGGCATTATGCCAATTTCAGAGCCCACTTAATTATATATATATATATATATATATATATATATATATATATATATATATATACATATATATATATATATATATATATATATATATATATATATATATATATATATATATATTGCAGTTGGCACTTTTACAACTGTTAACACTTTTCACCTTGTAAAAACACCATGTCAAGTACAGGCGTGCTGAAATACTAACGCATTAAAAAAATAATTACATGAAGACAGACACTACTCAGTTTATCAGAAATGGTTATATTTTCATAATCAACGTAATTTGAGAAGGATAAAAAATAAATTTTGAACCAAGCTAACCGGAGTCTATTAGGTATTAGTTTGCTAATTTTAATCAATATAATGTAAATATAATGATAATGATAAGCATTCGGCCATCATAAGAGTTTGCATTTCTGGCAAGTTGATCGGATGTGACAAGTAAATCTCCAACATACATTATAAAGCATAATTCTTGAATTTTTCTATACTGTCATAATAGTAACATTTGGCTTTTCAGGAACGTTAACATTTAATTCGAATAATCACTAAAAAATTGATATCTTTTGTAACTTTAAACCAATGTTTGCCTTCGTGACATTTAAACGTCATCACTTAAGACTGGTTGTATCGATTATAAACTCCTGACATTCAGATTATTATTTAATTTTCATCTCTTTAATTGATCTACGGTAGAAATGTGAGAAGACAATTACATTATTTCATTATTGTGAGTGTTGTATTGTAAAATTTGCAATACATGGGTGGTAAAGACTAAATCAAAATTCACAACCCATTTCAGGAAATTCAAGACTCCAAAACACCAGAACTATGATAATGCTAGCGTATGATAGATTATTTTGATGTAATACAAGTGGTAAGCATCAAAAGCAAAATTCACATTCGAAATTTTAAGACTCAGAAATACACTTTCTAAAAGGAATCGCTCTCCTACCTTAACGAGTGTGTATAAAAATAACAGCTTGTTGTGACAGCCTGTATAAATAAATTGTAACTTTCAAGTGGATTTAAGCTGTGCGTCACATAAGCAGTTGTAAATACGACCAGGTTTATATGCAGGGTTAAGACCAGCTTTGAAGAGATACTCGTACAGTCAGCTGATACCGGCAGTTCGTCAAGGCCAGACTTTTATAAAACGTGCAAGAGCAAGAGTTTCAATCATGTCATCTTTTCAATACATGTAGAAAAGTCACATTATCATCATACATAGCTACACACACACACACGCACACACACCCACACACGTATACACACAGATTGTATAGATGTTCTAGAAAATAAGAAAACTTTTGCTTGTACACCGTTGTACCAATTGTTTATACTATGTGATAGTTTCCATGGCAATTTTCCTCGTAAGACGGTGTCAGTAAGGCAACAGGAAGTATGGAATGCTTTAGGATATTATGTTCGATACGGTGCGACACAGTGCAGTGGAGATGCCAGGTTTCACTAAATAATTATTGATGTCTGTCAATTCTCTAATGCTGGCATCAAGTTAATGAAACATGGACACTCGTGTTATACTCTGTATCGAGGCGTTACAAATCTCACAACCTACAAATTGCCAACAATCTGGTACCTTTTCGGAATGACTTCAAAGTCGTTGGTTGCTTAGCGCAATGTCTCTACTGTCTTATATACACATGTATAATATTCTATAATGTATGTTCGAGTAATTATACTGTAATTCTTAAATATTGATACCCTATGTGGCACTGGATATCATGAAATGAATTACTTCCTGATGAAGTTGTGGGATTCATGTCTTAAAGCTGAATGGCCTTCCGTAAGGGGAAATTCTTTAGATTTTCGTTCCTACACACAATTAGTTTTGGAATGCAACATAAAGAGGCGATCTGTTATGTTTGAAGTATGTACCAAATTTAATTGATTTTGAAGAGTGTATTTTGAAGATATAGCCTAATTACTGGAAATCGTTAAAATTAAAGCTACATCACAAAGCTTTTCAGAACATGTGCGATTAGTTATGTTTCAAGAACGTCCTAAATTATATTGCGTTTGAAGTCTGCATAATTACTGAAAGTAATTGATTATATACAAATGACTCATCAAAGCTGAAAGGTACATCAACAAGCTTTTCATGGCGTATGATTTGTTATGTTTAAAAAAATAAAATTATTAAATTATGCAAATAACTCATTAAAACTACAAGCTATATTATCAAACTCTATATGACACATGTGCGTTGTTGTCATCAATGTTAGATCAATGGATAGCGACACAGTAACACCAAATTGAATTGAACAAACCCTAAATTACATCAGCGGATGCTACCTTTCCTTCCATTGGGAGTATCAACACCTTTCTGAACATGCTATTGGGTGTAGGCAGGGTATTACAACAAAGTCACCAGAAAACTATGTACTTAGGCAGTTTAACCATGCACCAAATAGATCTAGGGGTTGTGTATCTTCGGTTGTATTGTTAGAAATAATTAGTTTGTTTTATTATCCCTCTGTTCCGTTATAAATCAATGAAATGTCACGGGGACAACTTCAGAAACTAGAAAGATGTGTTAAGACTATATAAGCCTAACATATTATCCACAGGAGAGACAAAATCCATTACCGGATTACAATCTGCGTGTCTCTTATTCATGTTAAAATATCAATTTTTTATATTCCCTTTTGAACAAATGTACCGCTGGCTGTAAAACAATTTTATGAACGGACATTAAAGTGATAGAATGCAGAATATAACAAATGAGGTGTTACAAATGTCTTTCCTCTACGCCATGATTATACTGTCTTGGGAATATATCCTACATTTGGATGTTTCACGCTGTCTCGATGTTCGACTATAACATATATACTAAAGCCCAAAATAATCCACGAGCAACTACAACTGTATCATTGTTGGATATAAGTATCGTTGCATTACGTAGCCTTGATATTATTGTGTATTTGGTAGTGAAAATCATGTACTTAAAGGCCAGAGTTCCATTACAGGGTTCTGTATTAGTAGTGTTATCTCATCAGTGGAGACATAATGATTACATAAGATTATAGGTTTGCTCTAGGCCAACTTTTTCTATACCTCCATCAGACAACAGGTTTCACACCTAATCTGAATTAGGCTTAAGCTTTAAGAAACCTCCTAAACTATTAAGCTAACGGTTAATATATTATTACTAATAGGAAGAATTTGCTTTTGGGACCAATTCCTAAACTTTGTCACATTGTCCCTGGTCCTGGTGACTCGAAGGAAATCCTTAACGCAGTGTAACGTACGGTTAGCTACCAAATTTTAGTTTTGCGTGTGTTTTCTTAAACAATGTTATTGCCAAAAGACAAACACCACACGTTTTTTTAAAAGTACGCAGACAGACTGTGTTTTACTGTGAAATGTTTAACCTAGGTTGTGGCATTCATAGGTAAGTAATACATGCCCAGGTTTAATCAGTTTATTAAACTACTGCATTAATCCATGGTCAACTCATTCCATCATGTAGCCGATTACTTACTAGAATTCACCATACATGCTAAATTTAGTAAAGGGCAAGTGGCTTATTTACAAATATTACCGACACACATTCCATTATTCACCCTGTCTTCAACATCCAGTGGAATGGTAATAGGTCACTCAAACTAAGCAACTACTTCAAAGAAATAGCTACCCACTAATTGTCGACCTGGATAGTCAATGGCGAGTAGCGGACGGTAAAGCATATATGTTCTTCTTTGAACCCATGCTCATTTTATTAGCTAGATCTCAACACTGATTTATTAATACCATTAACCAATATGCAATACAGCGTAAGTGATACACACATATAAACTGATGACGTTTTGGGAACACATTTAGACATGATGGCCTTTCAGGACGTAATAAATGAATATAGGTCTTTCACTGAGTTACATAAATTAGTAAGTCAAGTTGTAAAACCTGGTGTTTCTTGTGTATCATTATGTGCACAAGGATAATTTACGAAAAATCGCAATATACTACGGGCGATTTTTAACGTTTTGACTCGTATCACGAGCACCACAGAACTAATGACATAGATGCACTTTGTCATGACCTAGAACGACGACGCTATAAATCCCATACTTTTTGTACGAACACTCTCTTGCATTTGATATAAGCATAATTTGTTAATTGAGAGTTGGGTAGTTGCAGTGTTTTATATACAGGTGTACCGATGGTAAGCCATCATTAACATATGTATTTTAAACCGTTTTCAATGAAAGTTCTACAATTCAAAATATTACCGATTTGACATTGAATTGTTCTTGTTATTATGGAAACAAGTATAAAGAATCTATCACTGTGAAAATGATTGCATGCTCAAAATCCAAATTGAACTGTTAACATTTATCAAAGTATAAGATTCTTATCAATACTGTAGTGTACAAGTAAGTATGACGTTGTTGAAACATTTGCAGCGAAAGATTGCTAGACATGACATGACATGACATATCATGTAATATGGTGTGATGTTAAGATCATTGTCAGATTACATGATATACTTTTTGTTCTTTTTTTATCATCTTAGGGTGGCACAGTAGACGTCATTTATGCCTTTGGGTATGATGCAATCGTATTCCCAGAAGGATTAGATATAATGGAAAACAACGGAACTGGCATGCAGAGAATTCAAATTCTAAAAAGTCAAGTGGAAATACCTTCCTTGCCAAATGATACAAACATTCTTGAAATATTGGCTCCGAAGGTAGGCATTTACAAATTGAATGGTTCAGATATTTTCTCGGCAATATTTACGTAATTTATATTAAAGTACACGGTGTAGTGTTACCACCATGTATCAAGCAATGGGTGACGTCATACTGGAACTACTTTATATCAGTTCTGAGAATCCATGCACTTATTGTTATTGGTTATTGCTTATTGCTTATAGCATTTTGTCTTCCATTATAGATATGTCTTTAATGGTCTTCTCTACATTATCTGTCGTTTCTTTAGAACATGGCTATAAGAAAACATTGATCGGATATTGGATAGATGATAATTTATTCCCTTTGGTCAATCTAATTGGTTTCATGAGAGCTCATGTAACTTTATGCACTAGATTTGTGTTAACATGATATCTTGTAATTTGTCTCTCAGGACTTTCCTTCACATGTCAAGACCTTCACAATCGAGCTTTTTTTAGGTAACTTATGATGTCTTGCTGTATCTTATAACCACATAGCAGTAGAACATACCGCTCAACATATACATATAATATTTTTATGAAATTTTAAATTTAAAAGTGTAATAGGGTAAACACTAAGAATCTTGCTTATTTATT
>NC_135558.1:6772500-7030000 GCF_964340395.1 Glandiceps talaboti | reverse complement strand
CTTCATTGTGTATTGCTGTTGTCCATGTAGTCATGGTAACACGTATATTTAAAAAGTTATTCCTGTATAATAGTATCAGGTGTTGTAAGAATATGTGGCAATAGTGCATCACAATCCCGAACACAAAGTACCATTTTACAGCTGAGCGATATTTTAATCTCAAAAGACACGAGGTGTCAATTCGTACCTTTCCATGGACATGACGTGTGTGTATCAACAAATTTATATTGGATTATTGTCAAAATAACCTGGACAACTTGAAATATATTTGAAAAAGCTCTTAAAGACAGATAAAAAAAGCACTCCAAACGGCATATAGAAGTTACAGCTGTACAACCACTTTAGCTTGTGATTGAGAACTAATACAGTCTGCTCCAATCTTATTTTATTTCTAGTTTGAGAGCGTAATTACGCCTGAAAATGAAGGCCTAGTCCACCACATGGAAGTGTTTTTATGCGAAGAAGACGTGACTGAAATGTACAATGCTCCTTGTCAAACGGAAAACAAACCCAAACCAATTGAATCTTGTAAACATGTGCTAGGAGCCTGGGCAATGGGTGCAGAGGTAAATACAACTCAACTGAATTTTCTAAATAAACCTTTATGGATATGTTGTGTCATAAATTGTATAAAAGATGGAAACCGGGATTAACGTTTCCGTTATTTAGACATATAAAGTTTATAGTGATTGCTTATTCTGATTGTTTTTATACCATCGGGTGTAACCACTTCTTTGTTTATTACTATGTGCAGCACCGAATATAAACGGTGCTTATATGCATTTTGTGGGTGATTCTCTTAATAATTATTGTCGTGTAAACCGCGAGTGATCCTTACCAACTAAGAAATTCTACAAACCTGCATAACCTCACCAATAACTTATGTTGGTATATCTATTAGTAAGTTGAAATTGAAACTGGGATACACTTTGCGTACTGTTACATATTACTTGAAGAATCGGCATTATTGAAATGAAACAAGGGAACACTGTGAAATTCACATATACCGCGAAATAAATGCTGACACTGAAACTGAAATGTGCTTTCAAATACTATGAGATACTGCTTGCAGTAGGGACTTTGTTGAAAATGGAACAAAGTACACTTTCACATAAAGTAAAGCACTGCTTCACTATGGGTATTACCCTCACACGCTATGAATCGTTAAATTCTACTTCACCAACTTGCATAATGACTTTGAACAGAATCAATGAGTCGGCAAAATGTGAGCTCATTGAACAGAATGAGACACTTGAAGCTATTGTATCAAACATTTCAAACAACTTTCCAACTCCCATTTCTTTTGAGCAGATGGTTTCAATTATCTGTTGCTAGATCACATTGTACTTGAATAGTTTACTTTCTTTTTACAGGAATCGAAGATTCAACCTATTGTATTTAGTTATCCCCTGTAAACCTAAGACTGAAATTATTTCAGTAATTACTGACAAGGTTGTAGATTTTCTTTACATCAACTGCACAAAATGCGAAATTAAAAAACAACAGAAATAAAAATATATTAAGTCAGAAATTCACCCAAAATGTGTCTGGTTCAAACCTTTTTTTTATAAACTTTTCTTTTATAATAAATACAAATCGATGTGATATATAACCACAATGACGTATTTATCTTTTCAGCCATTTGTCTATCCAAAGGAAGCCGGTGTACCCCTTGGAGGAGAAGGATTTGCCAAATATGTTGTCTTGGAAGTTCACTATAATAACCCTGATTTAAGGAAAGGTAACTGCAACATGACATTATAGCATTTGTGTAACCAATCTTGTAGTGTAATATCCTAATCTGTCTGTCTGTCTGTCTGTCTGTCTGTCTGTCTGTCTGTCTGTCTCTTTAATACTGTCTCTGTTTGTCCCTGCCTGATTTCAGTATTTTATAGATCAAAACGCTTTCCATTTTACAGGAGCAATTGATACCTCTGGAATGAGATTTTACTACACACCGAATCTACGGCCTCATGATGCTGGAATAATGGAATTAGGGTTGATTTATACCTCAAAGATGGCAATACCTCCACAAAGTGAAGGTTTTATCCTGGATGGATATTGTACACCAGGGTGTACCAAAGAGGTAAGACGTGTATGGCAGCTTCCAAATGCACTCGTATTCTAAAACGAGTCGCGTTATTAGATTAAACAATTAAACAAATATTGTATGCATCCTAAATTTAGAACAAGACTTAATATTTGATAATTTACAGAATTTTAGTCGTAAAAGATATGCAAGACAAAAAAGGTTTATAGCTGATCAAAGTAATACACTTCGGAAATGGCCGTTCGGAAGTCATTGTACTTTGGATTAGATGGAGTGGATGAATTATTGATTTGTGTTCCATAAGTAACCCCGGCTCCAGTGTTAAATACAAGATAGGTTGTATTAACCTTTTAACCTTGTAGTTCGTCTGAGCTGACAGTCACTGTAGTGCTGGTACATTATTGAAACATACACGAATGAGTAACAATCTCTAGTAAGGATTTTCACCCCCTCTTTGCTTTATTTACCTTCCCTGCACTAATGACTTCACATATCACACACTTATATGGTCAACATTTTGTTATCGTGTCCAGACACACATACCAAAGGTTAAATGTCATTGAAGCTGTATAGTGCATACACTATATGTAATTACTGAATTAATCACTGTCTGCTTCGATTTATATCAGGGTTTATCACAAGATGGAATACAAGTATTTGCTTCACAGCTACACACACATTTAACTGGTGTAGCAGTCTGGACTAGGCACATAAGAAATGGTGTGGAATTACAAAAATTAAATGAAGATAAGCATTATAGTTCACATTTTCAGGTAGGTACGTTTAACAGAAACACTTTCTGGTTTATACTTACTTTTAGGTAAGTTTAACAGGGACAGCAGTTCATACATTTACATAACTCGAAGTAAAACTTAGATATAGAATAGGGAACTGGCAAACCCGCCATGTTGAATGTTGCATCATGGGAAATGTGATAATAAATACTAATGAATTAGCATTGTAAACAATAATGTTACATTGTTTGTTACCACAAATAATCAATTCATAGTCATCCTGACCATTGTGGAAGGTTTATTTTATTGGTAGCTCCAGCTAAGGTATTACGATAACCACAGATAATCCCATAGTCCTTTTCGTCTGAGCATGCTCAATCTGGATTGCAAGTTCTCTACTGCTTCTCCTTAACTTTGTCGCTGATATTTTCATATGTTAAAGTAGGTAGATCGGTCAATGACTAGTTGCCAGCCATTGGCTGTTGATTTAATGTCAACAGCTATATGCCACTTTATCCTGCAATAGCGTAGCACTGAAACAACATATCACTTTTTTAAAATTATTTATAGGAAATACGCCTACTAAAGAAGCAAGTGTCTGTTCTTCCGGTGAGTGTACATGTCTACTACAAAACATAACCTTTGGGTTTACATAAGCTAGCAGTGTTAAATCAATAAGTATGAAATTATATTCTGCATGGATATTCATAATTTGCATATAAAATCAAAATGATTTTACGTTACATGACGATCTGTTACTTGATTGTGCATCACATGGAATATATAGAATTTAAATTACAAACCATTACATTCGTCCCATGCTATGATTTGATATATTATTATAGTGCATGGTCTTATATCAGTACGTAATGATTGGCGTCCCATTGTCTGTGGACGTTGACAATGAGATTTTAGAAGATGAGATAACAGAAGATAACATCTGCAATTAATAATGATGACATTTGTGATAGTAAACAACAATGTAAGCATACTGACTGAGGAGAGCCAACTTTCAGCATTTTATTATTATGTCAGGTTTTACGGCACCACATCAATACAACAAATTGTCTTAAATGTATCTATAACCACCTCGATATGACTACTTTACACTTATTACGCTTTATCTTAACATTACCGTGTTACGTTAACGTTGCCCCGGATCAAAATATGGTTTGACTTGATCTGTTTTACTTCAGGGAGACTTGCTCATTACTAGTTGTCGATATAAAACAATGGACAGAGAAAACGTTACACTGGTAAGTTTTAAGTCATGTAGATAGCAGTTATCAATAATGAGTATTGTTATGAAATATTACGAACAACTTATGTATAATCAAGTTATAAAGTCATTATTTCAATAACGGAACATACCTCTGTTTAATCCCGGAGGAGGGTTACATAAATACATGAGAATGGTTAATTTGAAAGGAAGTCATATGAGCCAAAAGAAGAAAACAAAACGAAATTATGAATTTTGCAGTCGTCACTACAGTAGTTTTATCTATACTTGAGACATAATTAAGGTGACCTTAGTCTTGTTATCATTATCCATCAAATCGGATAAATAGTGGATACCGTTTGAAAGAAACTGTGTCTGTGTTGACTGTACCTAGAACAATTGATCAAAAAATGCACTTCAGACCCCACTATAATAATGATGAAATATACCATAGCAAAATGTCAAAGTATTTTCTCTATCAAGAAAAGAACTATCTGTTACTAAACTACGTACGTCATTGTTGATGTTCTAAGCTGGGGCAAATATGTATGTGACGAGTGTGTTTATCCTATCCTGAAACCTTCGTTTTCCGATCGACCTGAATGTTGTACAATGTACATACATATCACGAAGACATGTTGAAATTTTACACGTTAGTGATAAAGATAACGATGAAGACGACGACGATAGTGGTGGTAGTGGTGGATTATTAACACCGAATGTACAATTTCTTAAAGGGCGGCTTTGGAATTGAAGATGAGATGTGTGTTAATTATATACATTACTATCCACGAAGTGAACTCGAAGTGTGTAAAAGTAGTATCTCCACGAGGGCTTTGAATAAATTCTTTACACGTATGTACAAGTAAGTTAACAAATTAATATATATACATCCAACTATTACATATGTGTACGAAAATGTGGAAAAGCTGCCTTGACTCAAGAGAATGCCTCACGAAATGTACCTAGCTATGTTTACTATTACTAGGCATGAGATAGCTGAGATACATGTACTTAGTAGTAATACTACTACTAGGCAGGATTGTATGTCATTGATAACTGAGATATATTTACTTACTATTACTAGGCAGGAGAGTATGCCATTGATACCTGGTGGTGGAGCTCCTATCAACTATAATCTTATTGACTGGTCTAGAAGAACTTCGTTCGCTTTAATGGTATCTTACCAAAAGGGATCAATAGAAATGATGTGTCTAAGCAATTCTGGCGAACCCTTCCCGGTAAATATGATTCTCAGATAATGATAATTGTAAAATTCGGGTCACCGAAAGCTAAGCTGTTCTTTACAAGTGTAGTGTTTGTATCTTCTGTTTTATCATGTATGATGTATTACCGATGAGTCATTTTCATACATGATGCACTTACGTCACTCTCACTATCAACGAGATATGAGTATCACAACTATATGCACTATGTATGTATGTATGTATGTATGTATGTCTGTATGTGTGTGTGTGTGTGTGTGTGTGTGTATGTATGTATGTATGTATGTATGTATGTATGTATGCATGTATGCATGCACGCACGCACGCACGCACGCACGTACGTACGTACGTACGTATGTATGTATGTATGTATGTATGTATGTATGTATGTATGTATGTATGTATGTATGTATGTATGTATGTATGTATGTATGTATGTATGTCTCTCTGTGTATATTGTCTGATATATCTGTACAATCACTATAGTTCTACGATTCATATCGATTGTCTTATCCTCTCTCTACAGGGGCAGTGGAGTCGGGTACGGAAGCCAACAGTGAAACATCGACTATGGACTCGAAATCCTTGTAAAAACCTTGGAACAATTGGCCTGTGAATAAACGATCTAGAACAAAACTGTAAACCAACAAAAAAACTCAAGAACCAAACGACCATAATTGCTTATCAAATGTACTGCTTTAATTTATTCGTGCAATACTGTGGATGCTGATGCTAGTACATCGTACTGATGTCCAACATGTTAAATAATTTCGGACCTAAAATGACTTGCATTTATTTAAATACACTTGTTTCACATATTCATACACACACAAGAGTAGGGATAATAGACCCGTGATATATGCTGCAAAATATGTCTAGGCTGCAAAACATCATATACACATGCATGTATATCTGGATATGGAAATCTATCGAGATTTTGATGTGCCTTCAAAGTGACGATCTTAAAATTGAGTCTGTTTTAATATGCAACTTTGCAGTCGCCTTGATATGAAAGAAAGTCTGTTATATCATATGTGTTGTTAAAATGACGAAGTAACCCTTCGTCTATCATAATAACATATTATATACAGCTTGAATGAATATACAGTAGTGAGTCATGCCTCTTACACAGACAGTGTGTTTGTACAATGAACCATGCAAGGCCAAATGTCTAGCGAGTCAGTCACTTGAATGTGGTGATCTATGTCAAAAGTTACAGGAACTATGTCATGGGTCACGTTGCTCGTGTATGTTACAAGTGTGATTGGTATACACAAAGACATTTGATATCGGTAAATTCAACAGAGGCAGCCCGTCTGACTTCACTTTCCTCTTAACTTGTAACCAAACCTCTCAACATATACTTTGTTGGATATGCTTTACATGTTGGGTAATTAGAATTTTGTATATATAGTAGTAGAGCTGGTGAAATCATTGTATTAAAGCAAGTTTATAGTTGCCATGGTAACCCCTACATATCAATCATAATATAAGATACAATGCTTTATATATTTATATGGAATGGTATATATATTTTTTCCTGTGTTTTATGTATGTATACTGTCATAATATAGATATTAGAAGTATATACCTCATTCATACCGATAGCTTGATGTCAGTGTATATGTAACCCCACTTAAAGAATGGTTCTTTTTTTATCAATACGATAGTTCTAAAGAATTCATTAAAATACATTGTTTTCCCCAGCTATATTGTACATGTCAATGAGTTTGTAATCTGAAACATCCGTGACAACTTGCGTCCAACACTACCTTCTGTCACAGTACACACACGCATACGCACAAAATCTATCTATCCGTTTAGCTGTGTTATTGTCAAAGAACAAGTGTTTTCGTGCGAATGTCTTTGTATATTGTGTAGAGCAGAAATTTATGGACGTTATTTTAGGATTTGACCCACATTTTAAAGGACCCACATAAGTTATTATACTCGTCAAATACATAATATACAACTCCCATGACGTGAAATAACGAACATGTCAGTATAACAGTAGTACAACCTTTGGGTGTGTTATTATAATCAACACAAATATTTGCTTGTCTGTGTATTTATTTGATTTATTCACAGACAAGTATGAAAGTTTGTTACTTGTCTATGGTTTATTAGATTCGAAAACAGTGTCGCTAATCTTCTAAACTTTACAGCATCACAGACAAGTATGTTATTTGCCTCTGACAGCATCAATAAGAAAAGAGAAAAACTGAGGCAAAACATACGTGAAAAAAAACCCGTTGCGAATGAGTAAGGCCAAAAAAGAATTGTTTCTGGTCAGGACAGTTTGTCTAAAATGATGCGACGACGGGATTTTTTTTTAATTCTCAACCTGTCACTCAGACTGAGTCTACTATTTATGGGGGTTACTGTTCTTTTTGTTTCGTACTTTTGAGCAAGTGTGTATGTGGGGCATTGCTTGTTCATGATTGGCTCCGCAGTTGTCTTCACTGAAGTAGGGATGGCTAATTTTGTGTTTCCCGGCCCCACGGACCTGCAGACTGAATGGTATATATTTGTTCGGTTTTTAAATTATCTGCACTGACACTTTCACTAACTGTAATTTGTACAAAATTCCAGAGCTGGGCACGCCTATACAGTAAAAAGAATTTCTGGGTAAATAATTGTGTTCTGTTCTAAATATATGTATATTATACTGTTCGTATATTGGCCCCAGTATTTCGGCTGTGAACATAGTCCTGCTTGCAGACTGTGTACGGGACGCGGGGGGGGGGGGGGAGCTATATATTGTCAGAATCGAGTCCCGAATTACTCCATATGTTCAATATAGAATAAGATGCGACTGTGTTTGATTTTAAAAGATCTAGACAATCAATAAAGCTCATATTACAATCAGAAAGATTCTAACAGTTTCATAGATCCAATATGTTGATGTTGTAGCTTGACGTTTGACATTCGAGTATGATGCTCTAGTTGCTTGCTGTTGTAAAGGTCAGATGTATATAGTTCTACCGAAGAGTCAACAGTCACGTAAATCACTTTCCAGACAGAAATCAATGATAAAAAACAATCCATTGGGTAATTTATATCTATGACTGAACTTAATGTACAAATCAAAATAATAAATTAAAAACAAGGAAACATGTGCAAGTCGGTGAAATTTTTTTAATGATGCTTTACGCGCTATTGCGAGAACATAATCATAATGCTGTAGACACAGTATCCACTTCAGATCGACTACGTTTGGACTACAACGTGACTAAAGTTACTTCAGTTTACTCTATTGTTGGATTTAGAGGAAGTTACAAACAGCTGGCTTAACGATTCAGTAGTTATTGATGAGGCTTTGGTGTCGAGGTGCTCCCTTCCATCGTTACTAATCACCATGTTTGTATCGAACTTAGATATTTATGTTCCAGCCAAGATGTATCCATTAAAACCGTGTGCATCTAAGCTGATGTTCCAGCCAACAACATGACTGTCCATTGACTTTTAATATACATGAAAGCTGATGGAACAAAAACGTTTCTCAACAAACGTGTTTCATAGATTGTTAAGCAGACAAAATTTCTTAGCTGGCTCGTA
The DNA here is from genome assembly GCF_964340395.1 of Glandiceps talaboti. Classification (NCBI taxonomy): domain Eukaryota; kingdom Metazoa; phylum Hemichordata; class Enteropneusta; family Spengelidae; genus Glandiceps; species Glandiceps talaboti. Next base: position 7,021,213 of record NC_135558.1, on the reverse strand, counting down.
ACATGAATGTGTCACGGTGAGTTGCTTAATCTATCAAATCTCATATATGGATAAGTAATTCAATATTTTAATTCATGGCTTCAGATTCGTTCATATCTTTTCTAATTCCATGTATGAACATAATATCGTTCAAATTATGACGTAATTTGTGAATCCGTGACATCGTTTAACAATATTTGAGTTCAAACCAACTGTGTATTGAACAGTCGTGGAACTATTGGAATTGAAAAGATTACGCTACAACAGTGTCGGTAGTTTTATTGTCAATAAATGATGTATGGAGCTCGTTGGTAATGTTTAATGGCTATATATCACAATTTGAATGGACTATTTGTCTACTTTCAAATGAGAAGCTCATACATCAGTCTTTCTTTTGACATTTTCGTCTTAGTTCTGTCCTATTTACCCATCTATATAACTTATAATTTATGTATGTAAGTTATGACTCCATCTTAATGTCTTTGCTTGACATTTGCGTGACATTCAAAAATGTGATTTTTTAAATATCAATTATCAGTTTCTCGGTGTATCATTGGCCGGAAGAACAAATCGAGTTGACGAACCGCCATTAGACCGTCACATTATATCTATATTATTATATTATTATATTGTAAAGTAAAAAAATCCGATTTCAACATCCTGCTGTAGATCACATTTCGAACTTGAAATGTCATTATTTTCAACAATTTTGTAGTGACGTCATTGGTCCATGTATAGTATTTATCTCTGGAGACGTCACTGGTTCGTATTTAGTCGTTATCTGGTGACGTCACTGATTCACATGTAGTCGTTATCTGGTGACGTCACTGGTTCACATATGTAGTCGTTCGTCTGGTGATATCACTGGTTCGTGTGTATTCCTTATCGTTTGACGTGACCAGTTCTGTATGGTGACAACTGGTTCGCGTTTAGTCATTAGCTGGGGACACCACTGGTTCATGCGTAGCCATTATCTGGTGACGTCACCAGTCTGTGCACTGTACATACTGTTCTATAGCTATAGATACTTTGCTGTACTACATTTACTTTAACGAAGTGTGCAGATAGCAATGATCGCATATCATCTAGCCAAGTGATATTTCATATACACCTGACCAGGGAATATTGACTCGAAGTTATGCCCAGGCTACGATGTTCAATCAACGCTTTCAAGTTTTCGATTAATCCCACGTGCCTAGCAAAGGTATTCCTGAGACGTTTAGTCTCAAGGGGAGTGATATATTCCCCCCAAGAGGTCGTTTGATCTCGAAGGGAGTGATCCATCCCTGCAAGACATCGTTCGATTTCAAGGGGTGTGATTTATCCCCCTCCCCCCTAGTTTAGTAATAGTTTGTTTTTTCTTCTTTTTTGTGCTGGGAATTCCTCTTATTTTTATGCAGACAAATACACACAGAAACACACAATTCTCCAGAAATCCATTGAAGTTTTGGGACTACGTGACAGGGCTATGTTGCACCATAGACCCTCCATGTTGGTGGATGGTCTATGGTTGCACGCTCCATATCACGTCGCTGTGGAACTGAAGGTTTTCCCAGTAATAAGTCCACATGCTATCCCAGAGTTATCCATGCCCAGCATACATAGAGCATCTGCTGGCTCCGAGTGAGTATCCTGGCTGTTGAAGTTATTACTACAGATTCTGAAGCCCCCCTCCCCATTCGCACTCATCGTGTGAGTGGGAAACTGCTGAGTGATACATACCCATAACCTCTCACTACAAGTCATGAGCTCTAACCACCACGTCTGATTTGATCTGTGTTATGCAAAGATCATCAAAGTGTAACTAAGCCCCTTGCCTTGATTACCAAATATGTTTATGCGCCACAAACAATCCCTGTTCGATAATTTCAGATAGAGTTGTCGATAAGAAATTCATCCATTTTCATTATTATTCAGGACGGTATAACTTATTAATCACTTTCCTGTGGTCACAGTCTTGTACATGGGCCAAGTCGCCTTCTACTCGATCGTTGGCAGATGACTTGACAACGTCTGCCCAAAGTAATAATAAATGTTTTCCGGATTTACAATTATACAGTACAATCGGTATGTACACCCTAGGGAAGACACTAATTAAAACTGTGACGGAGATGAAAGGTTAGCAGGCCTGCTTTAATGTGTTAATAGATCTTGGACGTCAAAACCTTTAGTGTCGGTTCAACCGGTTGTGTGTATGTGCCAGGTCGTCATTAAACATTTATAAGCTATTAAATATATTTACAAGAAAGGCATGCTAACATGGAAATGTAAGACATGGAAACGTAACAGTTGGGAAACGGTGACGAGTCTGTTGCAACTTGCAACATGAATGACGTACACCGTACGCCGTCGTCAAAATGTGTCACACTTTTTTTTTTAGTTTTTTTTCCTTCTTCATTGCAGTGATCGTATCAGACCTATCCTATATTTATCTATGAATTCATACAAAAAGACTTCACAATAGCACAATAATCGTTAACATTTTATAACTTTATTTTATTTGGATATTATTACAAACTCCCTGTGTTTTCATTTTTACATTATCAAAAAAGCATAAACTTTCAGACGTATTGCTATTGAATGATACCTGAATCATTTATGCCGTATTCCATTTAATCACCTTGCAAGCCGCCATTTTTGAATAAATTCATACGAGGTCGACCCAGGAGAGGAGATGATGAGGGATAAAATCATATGACAGTACAGTAAGTAGTCAGCAAAATATGGCTTAATAACATAACTAAATTCAATATGTAAACATTTTGGATTGTTTTGGCTGGTTAGAATTGCAAATAAAGTTTGCCGTACGTATAAAACTAAGAATGAAGAGAGCAGCTATAGTACTCGACTATCATGACCCTCACTTCAAGTTATTGTCCAAAAGCTATTGCTGAACAGCACTCCAAGTGGTCAAACTATGTGAACTTTTGTCTTTTGTCGCTGTCTCTAGTAATTTACTGCCACTAATACACAATGGGTCACTGTATAATAAACATTCAACTAAACGATTTACCTAAAACTACCGTTGATATATACAGTGACTGATATTAAGTAAAATATACACAGTTCACAAAGTATCGTGTATCTATAGCTTGTACATACTAAAACATGGAACAATTTCATGAGAGGGACATATCTGGTTACCGTGATTGAAGGACTGCATGCTGCCATAGTCTCACTCACTCACTTACTCACTCACTCGCTCACCCACTCATCACTCGCTCACTCACTCATCACTCGCTCACTCACTCACTCACTCACTCACTCACTCACTCACTCACTCACTCGCTCGCTCGCTCGCTCACTCACTCACTCACTCACTCGCTCGCTCGCTCACTCACTCACTCACTCACTCATCGCAATAACTTCTCATATCTTAGCTTGCGCTTTTTCATGCGCTTCAGCAAGTTTGTTTCTATCTGTCTTTCGAAACATGATACTTTCTAACTCTTGAACTTTCTCTGACAGAATGTCCATTTCTTTAATGAGTTCAGTTCGTTCAAAGGCAAGTTGGTTTGATCTAGACACAGTTAGACGATGTCTTTCCAAATTCGATTCAATGTCGCGTTTTTCATCCTCTTTGACTCCCATTTCTTTCTCTACTAGTTTCACTCCTTTCGCCAGCGATCTCATTTTCTTGGAGAGTACCTCTACATCTCTCTTATTGTCTCTTGTTTCCCGATCGAAGTACACAAGTCGTTTCTTGTCTAAAATCGTTTGTTCTGTGTCTCCCTTTTCTCCAAGCATTGATTTCCGTCGCGAGGAAAGACGCGAGATGTCGTTATCAATGAGTTTGATTCGTTCATGGAATTCTTTCAGTTTCACTCGTATTCGTTTTTCGACGATATTGCTCAACAGGTTGGCATGCTCGATTTCCAGATTGCCGTATTCTTCTTGTTTTAAACGTAGGAGGCGCTTTATTCGGATCAACTTGAATTGGACATCTTCCAGGTAAATTTGATCATACGCGCGCCACTTCCCAATCATCTGTAAACAGATATGGAACTTCTGGAAAATATCCGGGAAAAGTCGAAGGATGGGATAACGACGACAGTCGCAGGTTTCGGCAACTTCCAACGAAAACTTTTCGGAACTAAAGAGTTTGACGAGGACTCCGTTCTTAGCAGTGCTCAACAGTTCCGAAATTCCTTTTAAGTTGTTCTTCAACTCCAAATTTGTTTCTCTGGCCCACTTTAAGTCGAATTCCCCTTCCAGTGATTGGTAATTCCTGCAATATGTATGTAGCATGGTGAATAGGTCATGTACCTCATCGTAAAGTTCGTCTAATTGTTTGAGTGTTTTCTTGAAGCTATCTGTGTATTGCCGTAGATCTTTGCTGAAACCTGCGTCCCGTACCCCCAGACCAGGTCGTTTGCCGTCAGCTACTGTCACCCTACACAAATTATCCAAATCATTCAAGGATGCCAGTTTAGGAATTTCTTGTTTAACTCGTTTGGTGCGATGTTTGTGTTTCAACACTTCTTCTACGTGGATGAGATACTGTATAGGGTCAATACTGCCGTAGAAGATCTTTTCTATCTTTGTCATTAGTTTGTTTTTCAACATACGGAGTTGAAAATCGATATAATCCCACGTTTCTTGAATACTAGCTGGAGGAGTATCTCCCGTCCAAATTGGTTTCATTGCGTTCTGTAAAGGTGCCATTCTGACAGACTTCGAGCTTAGTGGTTGTTAATCCTTGTTTTAAAAACACACAACGGTATTATCAGCACAATTAGTCTATCATGGGAGTTCACTAGCACTTTGAGGTGACTTTTCAGATATAGTCGCTGTTTGTGTCCAGAAGCAATCGAATTTCGTTCCTTCTAAGTTGTTTAATTAAAGACGCTATCGTTGAGTACTTATCGCTTGTCTTTGTCGAACATCATACGGTTGTGCACTACAACATCAGTTCAGCGAATTCGTTTTGATGGGGCTATGATCCAGTCACTTTCTTCGGTGATACACACAATGATAGCGGTGATCAGCCTCTGGTGATCGTAGTTGGAATCGTCGTTGGTATATATATAGTCTGCTTCCAATGTGCGATTTACACATTCACTGTATGGTCCCTTCCAGCTCTACCACAAATGCGTTAAGCAAGGTCTACATTATTGGCTAATTGCAGTATATTTCCCGTGGCAGTAGCATGACTCCATCCAGCTCACTTCTGACTACACGGCCGCGGCTTACTTTGGATTTTCCGTCAACCTTTGTTTCGCCAGTCTCTATGGTATCCCCATAATTTCAAATAAAGACCATTTCATTTCAAGGGGGGGGGGGGGTTCACAACATTTATAGATAGATGGCTGTTTATTTTCGGAAACTAAATATCTTCAGAATTCTAGAAGATAAAACTTTGTCAGTAAATCAAATAGCCCTCAGACCACAAAAACAACCTAGTCTTGCATAACTTTAATGTAATAATAATAATGATGAGAAAATAAAGTGAAAACAACGAATGGAATAGTCCACTTTAGTTTGAAGTTGACTGAATTCAAAAGTGTTCATGAGAAAATTGAAGTCAATAACATAACTGTTTCCCGCGCAAAGATCGATACACGGTGACCATTTGCATGAAACACCCTAGCAACGTGACTTGGGGGTTTGCCAAAACAATTAACAAATCGATAACAAAGATCAATGTTTTCATAAATTATTAATGCCATTTCTTTTCAAGTTACGTAACGTGGCAACTTCATATGTGTTACACTCTGGGCCAGGGCCTGTCCTTAGCTTTGTATCGCCTCAAACAACACGAATTAGTGTAGCGCCCCCAGCGACGACTCTTTTAGTCTACCATACCAGTGTATGTATATAGCTTCTACTAATAGCCTCTATAATACCGTACGACCTTGATGGAATGACCCGTCTGAATGAACTTACCATAATTTGTATTTGAACTTGCTGCTACCTTCAGGCTCATCTTTGCCTTGCACGGAGGTCAATTTTATATATGAAAATTGATCCGAGTAGCGTTCAATATTTTCCAAATCCGATTCCAATCCTATTTCTAAATTACCATTATAACACGTCAGTTCATATTTACATGTTTTATTATGGCTTAGGGACCCAGGCTGAGAAATTTCATATTCATAATTTCCTCAGCATTGTTCGCGCAAGAGGTAAAAAAAAATTGTTTGAAGCTCCTAACTTTCGTTATTTCCCATAATGCCTCGCCCAAGTGTACAACAAGCCTCGTCTATATGCACGATTTGCCAATTTTAATATTATATTTCAGAGAGGTTGTCTAGTTGACGGAAAAGTACTTTCTGGGGTCCCTAAACATAATGAAATGGAACTAAGATAAGATTTATCCCGTCTTTGTTAGTTGTGTACAAAGACGGATAGAATGTTAACGTTCAGTCACATAAAAATAGTCAGGCCACCGGTGAGGGCGGAGTGACATGACGCATCTTAAAGTCACGGTATGTACAGCTAAATAATGAACAACTGCATATGTACGTATGAAGAATCAAACCGATTATATTAACTTTTTGCATGAATGTATAACTAGTTGTTGGTATATAATTATTTCCTTTCCTGTCAGATTACATAAAAATTATCATATTTTAATGACAAAGATACTAGTAAATTTCGAATTTCTGATAAACTAAAAATGTCACTAGAAAAATAAACAATGTAAGCATATGTTGTTAGTTATAGGATATAAGCTTACACTTCTGAGTTATATTGCCTCTGATTCTAACAAATATTTTTTTTTGTAAATATGGCATTGAATCTAACAGATGAAGAAAATAATGAACTTATCGTACGAAAGGGTGAATTTCTTTATGAAATCATGAATTAATTGAAAACTGAAAAAAAAGTAAAAACGCATATTTTGCACTCTGTGTGCAATTAGAATAGAATAGAACCTGTATTGACTATTGTATATATTTCTTCATTGGATTTTCTGCAATAAGTGTTTGGTGCTAATACAAACTAGTAAATATATAAACTGGAGTAATGATAGTTAACAAAATAACTTTTATACGAAAATCGTTAGTTTAGATAAATGTAATGTATTTCTTTGAACTCTGTAGAACAGAATAGTATTGAATCGTGTCGTCGACGTATTCGCCATTTACCCTTGAAATATGTCCTTGATTAAAAGAGCGCCCTCATACGTCGTATGAATAAATGTTAACTGTTCCGACCGGTTGAAACTGGTTACATCCACATTATACATGTATCTGCTAGACAAGAGCGCAAGACCTAGTTATTATTGTTATTACATTTCATTTGATTATGTGATTATTATTTTTTAGGAAAAGAAAGACTTCTAAAGAAAATATACTTGTGATAATGATATAGGCGTATTAAAGCTAATACCACACAATTTTCCTGGATTCTCGATCGAAATTGACGTGGACTGTAATACATTTACAATGTTTAAAATAAATGATATTTTAAAGGATCTTCACTTGGTTAATGTCGAATATGTTCCCCTGAACTTACAAAATTGTCGATAAATTATTGTTTATTTTCACCGGCAGCGTAGAAATTGTTTCATTGTTAAATTTCTTTAAACGAATTATCGAATGTCTTGAAAGTACCATGTCATGCCGTATACTAATACCGACAGACACAGCACAGCGCCATCCAATCTGACAAAAACATACAATAACTTTTGTTCTGATTTACCGTTATCTCAGGGGCGTGTATTATTGCTTAGATTACCGTTTTCTTAGGAAAATATCATACGAATCTTGCTGCTACAAATGTATCGATCTATAGTACTACGTATACTATAAATATAAATATTCCCTATACAGGTAGGAATATATATTCAAAAGGTTGTTTATTTAGTCTGTAGACCTGGAAAACAACAATCTATGCAATATTACACGCCCCTGTGTCTCAGACCATTAAAACAATAACAACCTGCCCGTGTTTTGAGTTACATAATGCCTAAATGGTGCCTCGACCTCTAAAAAGAATGAGATAGCTAGCTACATACATGTATAAAGCTTACTGTCTGAAATAATACATGTACCAATTCCTCCATTGTCTGTTGTCTGTGTTTTTGTTCCCTGCTTTTGTTTCTTTATTTTTATTTCCGCGGTCTCATAGTCCTCTGGTGTTCTGAAGCATGTGAAGTCGCATGGCCCACAACGTGATGTGAATCAGACAGATGGGCGTGTGGAGGGTGTGTTGATTGACATGTTAATTTTAAACAATAGGATGAACTCGCCAAGGCAATGAGGGCGCCCTCACTTCCTATATAGCATGCGCGTTGAATATTACTGCAACGAAAAACACGTCACCCTTACATCGACGAAGAAACTAAACCATTACTTATGGCAGATATATTTTAATTTTATACTTACACACAGTCAGCACGATGGTCACATAATCTGCGATGGAACATATCTTTCAATCTTGGACTCTGCGAATTTTTATTGTGCTGCTATTTTCTTGGTAAGTTTGAACTCCATCATAATTCATATAGTAGAATAGATATAAACTGAAGCAACTGCAGTGCTTGTATTGCCACTGGCATTGCCAATGTGAATCCAGATTCACAGTGAACATTTCGTTACGACTTTCTCTGTCGATGGAACTGTTTGTATACACTTTGTAATTATTGTGATAGTATCACGACCATCGTTGTAAACTATATGCACGCGATATATCAAGCCCCTGTCACCGTCGTTCTGATATGACGTCCGGGGGGACATCATATCGAATCACACCAACTCTTCACAGTAATATAGCCAGTATGCAGGCGTCAGGTCTGAAATATATCGATTATAATGTTGTGATACATATAACACATGGTGTGTGCTTTAGTGGCACAAGTCTGTTTGTCACAACAACTGTTACATTAAGTACTTATGTCTGGAATTTTTAGTTGTTCATGTATGCAGTCACTCCAGTGTAAGTTGTAGTGTAGATGTAGATCGATTTCGAGCTAACTCATGTGATGACGTTGAACTGAAACTTTTGTGAAGACAAACTTGTACACGTGTACTTTTTAAACTGATAAACGAAGAAGAGGCAGTTATTCCAAAATAGACTGAACACACTGTAGATCTTGTGCTGTGGATGGCCACCACCCCATCTCCACATGGGACAATGTTACCACCATAGGTGTGGGATGGGGGCACTTGGGGGTGGGGGGTGGCTGAGGGTGTACTTCACTTAAAGCACTACCATATATAAAGACCATACACATGTTGCTCTTTGGGATACAGTATTTCAGCCTGTTATTTTAAATTTGGGCAAACTTGCATAATTCAAGTGAAAGACTGTATGGTTGTAAAAAAATATATTATTATTATTATTATTATTATTATAATTATAATATTAATATATTTTTGTACTGTGCATGTGCATGCAGTCACCATCAGAGGCCGTGAAGGATGATATTCATTCAGCATATCAAAATAACTTACATTTGTAAAAAGAAATTACCCATTTTCCTCGTAAACAATTGTAAACAGGAAAATTGACACATTTCAGATTCAGAAGTAATTCTTCCATATTTTATATTTATAATATGGCACATACATGCCATCATTGCAACAGACTGACAACAAACCTAAATAGGGCCCGTCAGAAAAAATGTATTGAAGTGAAGGCATACATGTATGTAATAAGAGAATATCGAATGAAAATTCTTCTGAAAATAAATTTTTATGATCATATCAATGTGTATATGGTATTAACTATTATCATCAGAAGAGATATGACACTACCCTGGCAGTTACGCATCATTAGTAACTGTTGTTCCTCCAACATACATGTACCACACAGTATGATAAAGCTTACTAAATTTGTTCATATTTTGCCACTTATTTCAGAGTTAACTATCTCTAAGATACTGTAATATTATATAGTTAACTTGGGTAACTCTGGTTTTATTACTTGTAGTATACCAGTACTAGTTTAGTTAACTTCTAGTTTACTTCTATATTGTACTGGTATTTATTTTAACTAGTTGTGATTTACTAACTAGTAACTAGTGCTAGTAGTAGTAGTAGAATTGCTATACTGATATTTTTTACCTAGTTATGATTTACTAACTAGTAACTAGTAGTACTACTCTACTGGTAATTGTTACCTAGTTATGATTTACTAACTAGTAACTAGTACTAGTAGTACTGTTGTACTGGTATTTGTTATCTAGTTATGATTTACTATTAACTAGTACTAGATAACTGATAAGTTGTATAAATATACAGTATTTTGTATGTCTCCATGACTGATGAATTTGAGAGGATGCTTTAGGTGCAAACATATGTCCATCGTCGCAAACCACGACTGTTTTACGGTACTGTTCTTAATGAGTCGGTCCCTACTGGTTTATTTTGAAGTGTAGCAGAAGAAAATAATAGCTCTGGTTTGCAAGAATGACATATGTCATTTTGTCTAAGATGAAACTGAGGACAAACTACATGTATCGTGTATTTGCCACAAAAGTGTCCTGTCAAATCCATTAGACTGAGAGGGAGACATCGTATCTAAGATGACAAATTGTATATGAGTTTTTGTAGGTTTTGCCCAACCACACTTCATCATTATCTAGCAGCACTGTTGTATAATTCATATATTCCTCTTTTTACTTACTGGGTATCACGTTTATTAACAAAACGATGAAAATATGGAAAGCAAATTGCTTACATATAATTAGGATTGTGTCAGTCTCTGAAAGTTAAATTAGTGTGTCATTGCTGCAAGATAAACAACTGCAAAAGATGCAGCTGAGATCTCCAGACTGTATTCATTAATATCAATATGGGATATGTATTAACTATGTCTCAATGTATTGGGATGACCTATACATGCATACATAGCCATTATATCTCAGTGTATTAGACCAGGGTTATGTTGACAGTAGGACATGTACATAATCATGAATGTACCATACCTTATTGTGTTCTATTCAATGTCCATTGTATGTACAGAATGGGCGTCACATTGTGAATTTACTTAAAGCGTTTAAAACATGAATTCTTCATTTTACAAAAGTAAATGTCTTCAATGAATAGTTTCTAAATGCTGGTACATTTTACATTGTAGATATGACCCAAATCTTCTCTGTAATATGATATTTCTACCAGGGTTCATGTTTATATATAAACTGTACACTGCAGCCTGTAATAGTATAGTATGTACAGTACTGCCACGTAGCTCCTTACGCTATAAACAGATTCCTATTGCCTTGTACAGGACGTTGAAAATCATTATTGCAAAGCTGAATAGCTAGCTGTCATATTGTATTGTGATTTGTGCATACAGTGTACAGTGAGTAAAGATATGATGACTACCAGGTTATTTTTCACAGAGAAAGCCTGTAATACACAGTAGGTGAGAGGATGCACTCTAGACATTGGCTGACAATATGATATGAATTCTTAAAATTTTAATAATTTGAACTACTAGTACATAGCCTGTGCAATATGATTAATATCTGATGTAGAAATGTGGCTCAGTTTCTTTGTTTCCTTCACACATTGTTGTTTGTAGTCACGGTTTGCATCCAGTTAAACGTCGGAAAAGAAAAAAAAGCACAAAACAGCAGAAAATACCCTCAACATTACAACAAATCCTACAATTAATGAAGCTACAATTACAGTGCCAGCCAGGAAGTGCAATTTGTACACTTCCAAATAAACCACATAAGCTAGCCACTAAACTAGCTATCAGGCTTGTCTGTGTGGTTCACCTGGGCAAAAGTAAACATTGTGAAGCCAGATGACCAAGTATCTGGGCTATGTCAATTTTTATAAGTACACTTCTAACCCAAAGACTTGACTATAGAACCCAGCATATTGGTGTTTCATTCTGGTGAAGGCCATTGTCAAACAAGATGGCCATATCTCCAGGCTAGCACACTTTCCATTCATCTATAAATCAAGTTGGATATATATGTCAGCTCACTGAACACTAACTCATAATATTTTGATACAAAAACCCAACGGCTAGATTCTAGTCTAAGTCTAAAGTTACACTTAAACTGTTCTTATTTCATAATTTTGCAGTAAGATGTATAATTATAAGCTGATGTCTTCCTTTCTTATAACCAAAAGTATTATGACAATGTATAAATTGAAAAGAAATTTTAAAAAAGTATATTTGTAATTATTTTTTTAATTGTCTAATTACAAAGATTATAGATCAAAACTAACAATTCATATTTTTGTTTATTACATATTTGTGCAGTTGAATATGTACCCTAAAATCCCAGAAAAAAAAATTCTGAGAATGAATGTTCATGGACTCGGGGTTCATACTTAAGTAATGACTTCTCACAGATTCTTGGAAGTGGAATTTTCGCTGAAGTCTCATCAGTGTAGTCAGGGATGTAGGCATGGAGATCCTAACAGTTTCTCTCAAGGTCATTTCATGTGTCTCTTCAGAGATATGTGACAGTAGCCCATAGTAGTACATGTACACCCCTGACGATGCTGACGAGATGTCACATTGTCAGTGAAAATGTGGATTTTACTTCCAAGAATTTTTTTGACTCGGTGAGTTGAAAATTTGAGAAGAAAATAGCTTTATTATATCAGCAATTTTCATGGTTGATCTTGACTGGAGATGACAAAAGTCAAGATTAATCAGTTAAATGTAGATTCTAAGAAAATGTGAAAAAAACAACTATTACATAATAGTCTATCTTCTGATACAGAAATACACATATTTACAAGACAGTATTGATTGTCTAGGATTCCCAGGGTTCATGATTGTCTTCAGCTAGGTCAATAACCTTTCTAAGATATGAATAAATTAGGTAAATTAGATGGATAACTGAGTAGACATGATGCTGTACAACAGCTGAGTGACTGTCAGTCTGTGCTATGTGTAATTTATTGTACAGTGAATCTATTTTGTTATTACAAGGTGAATTGATGCATTTTTAGTAGTGTAGAGATAGCATGCATGCTGTGACACTGTTTAAAATTCAAAATTGTACAGGTATATTTAGATTTGTCGCAACATTAATGTGATGATGGTTAAACTGAAATAATATTGATAGTGAAAAGTGTGAGAATGAATATATTCATGGATTCTGGGTTCATACTTAGTAATAAATATTTTCCCAAGCACATTTCACTTGTTTCTTGCGAGACTAATAACAATAACCTATTGTAGTACATCCCTGATGATGCTGATGAGATGTCAGCAAAAAATTCTGAATTCGCTTCCAAGAAATGTTTTGATACCGTGAATAGAAATTTTCATTACTATTCTAAATGTTAAAGTATTTGACAGAATTCATACAGTGATACTAATATATTTACAGGGTTTATGTAATTCAGGGTTATTTAAGAGGCAGAATATGTTATATTATAGTATAATCAAACTATCAATGCCATTCAAAAGTGGAAAATTCATATCACTTACTTTAAACCTGTACTAGCTGTGACTGGGGCATTTTTTTCATCAAATAACCAAAGATATATTGACTAAAAATTGGTCAATATTTTATAAAAGAACGTTGTATTTTTTAATTAGGGACAGAAGTAGCAGTGGCAAGTTTATATCTTGTGCTACAACTCCGTTTTGAATCTGTCACAACTGTACTACCGGGGTAGTTGTAAACTTGATTATCATTTTTTGACCAGACAACCATGATATATTCACTGAAAATTGGTAAAATAGCAATGATTAGACATTGTACATGTTAATCAGTGGTCAATATTATCCATAAGCAGTATAGAAACTGGATTTTTGGGTTCAAAAATCAATGGTTTATCGAGTATACAGCTACAAAAATATGTTTACCCACAAGCAATCCTACAATATTATGAGTAAGTTATTGCACCTCACAAAACATTTCAAATAAAATGTTCCAGTAAAAGTTATTGTAGACTATGAGATATGTTGTGTTGTTCTGCACTGACTGGCCTCCTTTCTCCCCCCTGGATGGAGTTGACCAATGTGGTAAGGGCACCCTGTCACAGCATACAATGTACCTTGCAGATTATAGTTATTGCAGCTTTAATATGTTTAACTTAATGTTCAGATTTTCTCACAACTATTAGTGTAAACATAACGTAAACCGGTGGTATGTGAGTACAAGTGTGGCATGCTCTATGTTTTTAGCTTCCTAGTAGGCACCACTTGGAGGGGGCCATTACATTTGGTTCCATCCGTTTGTCTGTTCATCCATCAGTCCATGCATGCGTGCACATCACATCTCTGGCATGCATCAACTTATTTCAACCAAACCTAGTACAAAGGTACCATACTATGCTAGACATATGAATATGTAGGCACACATCATAACACATACACATTTCAATCATATAGCTATATTACGTACAATATGTATAATGTGCACATTCAAATTGTAGCACATACTAACTTTCATTGTATCATTATGTGTACACATGCATAAACATGTGACATTTTAACCCCATCGTTACAAGCAGCTGTGTTATGTCCATGGTGTATAGTGTTTGTGTACATGCATATCGTTACACACATCATAACACTTATGACATTTTAACCCCACTCTACTACCTGTCGTATATCCGGCCAGGTCTGTGTTTGTTGCTAGTACTTGACCTGAACAGTGATACACATTGTGACACATCATGCTAACTTTTGTTGTATATCCACATGTGTGTAACACACCATATATAACATTCACGAGTTGACATTTTGACCCCCCCCCCCCCCCCCTAGCAGCTGTATTACGCTGTGTATGTGTGTATGTGTTCACGTGTCCTGACATGCCAACTTTGCTGTTTATATGTACACAGACGTTGTGCTACAGACCGACTTCTTTGATCTAGAAGTGTTCACATACATGTACTAATATCTAAGATTTGAATCCACTCAGCCATTACTCCTGTGACTGGCATCCCCAGTAAATGTATCTATATTTATTTGACATCGTTCTTTGTAACATATTTACCAGGAGGGGGGAATACAGGAAGATGTGTTCATCTAGTAGCAATAATATCAAACAAATTTGATATCACATACGTTTGTAGTAATATAGTATGTGCTATGACACAGTATGCCTAATATTGCTTTGTTATGGTATGTACCCATAAAATCATATGTTGTCCAAAGAAAAGCATTTGTTGTATTTCACATATACCCAGCTCCTTTCATCAACAAATCACACCTCTTCAATTCTATTCATAATAACATATTAAACAAAGATACTTGCTTGAACCCCACTGATAGCAGATATTAAACAAATAGTATTAAGTTATTATTAAATTGAAATAAGATTCTCTGACTTTGATTTGTTTGTTCTACAATTTACCATTTTCATGCTGAATGCAACTATATTACAAGTATTGGAAGTATAGGACAGCCTGACACAATTCATCTAAAAGAAGTTTTTTACCATGCAAAAACAAATTGTGCACACAATTACATTCATTAAACGGAATGTCTCCTCAGAACCATTATTAAGAAATTTGATATTTATAACAATCATATATCACAGTACTAATTACAGTTATGAGTTTTCGTTCATAATGTACTTCACAAGAACATATCATCAAGTATTTCATAACTTTTTCCACTTCACTTAATCATTCGTATACAACCAGACAAAGTACATGTATTACACAGTAATTATCTGAATCATTTCAAGTGTGAAATTTCCAATTTTATACATGTGTACACTATTGTTTGTGTGTATTGTAGTCAAATACATAGGTTTTCTGGTATCCTTTACTTGTATAACAGTTTACTTTATGTTAATATACTTATGGACAATCACACAATGTCACACAAGCTCAATAAGCGAACTTCTTTCGTGGTAGTGGTGGTGGTACACGTGGTGGTGGTGGTGGTGGTGGTGGTGGTGGTGGTGGTGGTCTGGCATCAATGTGATTGCTGAACTTCGTTTTCGCACTTCTAACCAAATTTCGACGGAAAACATTCACTCCTTCAATGATAACAGTTTTTGTATTTACTACTGAGATCTGAATTCTGATTTGATAAGTTGATGAAAATTTACTTCTAATGTGAGATATGGTGCTTGGTTTCTTGTAGTATGAATGTGCGTTTACAATCATGTTTTTACATTACATCGATCATAGTGGTCTGACCGCTACAGTTTTCATCCTATTTTACAATACATGATATATAAACATCTGATGTTGCATTTAAATGTTTGTCAAGCTTGTTCGCACATTGTGCAATCGTCCCTTATATACATGTATTTCTGGGTATAAATAGATATTAATATGCAGCGCAAAGCTCAATATAGAAAAAGCCTGCTATTCTGAACCATATTACAACTTTAATTATGCAATGCACAGGCCAAGATTTTGTCTTTGAACAGAAAATATGGATTATATACCCGGGTCATTCTACATCATTGAGAACCAATGTCTACATCACTGGTTTGGTGGTGCACAAAATATGAGTCAAAACATTTGAAATCGCCATTATTTTACCAAAGTTTTCATGAATTATCCTTGAGGAGGTACACATGTATAATTGTATTATTCCCCAATATTTGTCTTCATTCAGCTGGGAAATACTTGTCTAGTGACTCGTAGTGACAAGGCCCCATAGGTCACTTGTATTTTCCAAAATATTGGGAATATTATCTAATTGTGAATGTGATATGTAAAATATAGTCAGTATTTGTACAACTTGGTCCTCTGTATTCATGACAGACAACGCTATGACTCAGCTTTATTTGTGCAAGGTGCATGTATCAATTCAACACACGTTGTAGTGCTCATGAAAATGACTGAATGCAAATTTTGATACACAAAAATAGAAATGATAGACTTCATGGTATTACGATGTTATAATTACATGTATGTGATGTTGGTTTATAAATAAACATAAGTCTTCAGTAGGAATGTGAAAGAAGTCGAATTGACACAGCTGCCAGGCTGTCTGTGTATTTAAATTAAACACATTGTGTATTTTCAAAAACAGTTTGATGATGTAATTATGTTTAGATATACTCACTGATGTGTGTAAAAAATCTAATATGATGTTTAATGTGGTTTGTAAACAGTCATGTTATCAGTTGGCATGAGGGTGACCCTAATATTTGTGCATGTTTCTAATTACGTTTTCATACCAACTATGGGTCAGTCCATTTGCTTTAAAAAAGAAAGAAGGTAAAACAAGAAAAATTCAACATTTTCATATTTCTCAGCCTCTCCTTTTCCTCCTCTTCCCAGCTTCTCTACACAATTGCCATGTTGTTAGCCCCTACTTGAATAACTTCCGCCATGAAAAAATGCTCTGTTGGTGAACAAGTTTCATTGCCGCCGCCATGACTGTAGATTACATTGACAGTTCAGATGCTTGCTTATTCTTGTCAGAGAGGGCGCTGTTCTACAAAATATTAAGGGTGGGTCAATTGCTGACTTATACTATTAGTTCTTATCACTTTCAACTACATTTAATAGGCCATATCAGTAACTGAATCCTTATCCTCAAGATTCTGACTTTGTTGTTGGTTACATGTACATTGTGGTAGTTGTGGTTTGACCATTCCATCCAACTTTTAACCTGTGTGTTTACAAACTATTGCTGGGGTATAATTATCACTCTATTCCTACAAACAAATTTTGATGTAGCTCAAATTCAGTTTCCCTGGCCTTGATGTAGCTCAAATTCAGTTTCCCAGGCCTCACTTCCAGCTATAAACAAGTTCAAAACTTATTTAGTTTATTCAGATTCATGTTACCAATTAGCTACATTGCCTTCAGAATTGAAATTCATGTTCATCTTGAATCAGTTTTAGGATTCTGACAGCTTCTCAACCAATCAATTTAATGTAATTTTGACCAATCATGAATGCAATCTCTTCTCTATTGACCAATCATATTCTTTCCTTAGTAACCTATCATAAGTAGGTCAATATCAAGTTTGCACCAAGATTTGTGGGATGTTGGTAACCCAACATAAACTGATGAATATGTGTGATTTGTAGGAGATTTATTAATAACCTTAACGTTTACATAGTTGCTTATAGTACTTGATTGTGCTAGTCTAGTACTATCCTTCATCAAAGCTTAAGATCTGTCTTCCAATACCACGTCAGCATCCAGACTTGTTTATGCAGTCATCACTCTTTCCAGAACCTTGTATACAACAATGATCTCACACCTACATCCTAGACATTGGAGAGAATTTTTGTCCAATACCTCCTCAGAAATGGCTGCAGACATGTACATGTAGGTTATGCTGTATGTAAGATACAACATTCATACCACACTATCAGCTACCACTCACTGGTTTAGAAGTCTGACAGGGCTGAACAACACCACTGTCTTACTGTCTAATGTATAGCCTTGGTATGAGGGATTTCTGTATTATTGCTTCGGAAACCATAGAATTGCAACATTAAATCAATAACAACAGGGGTTTGACTCCATTGAACTAACTAACAGTGTTACCCAGTACTACTCTACACGTAGTCTAATATATACAGAATGTGACAGTGAGGGACTTCTCTGTCATTAGAGAAACCATACAACTACAGTGTGCACTAAATGTATAACACAGCATGGATCATTGGTTTATATTCAATTCAAACTGATATACAGATGTTTTATATATAGAAAGTACAAGACTATAGTTATCAGTCAAGTTGGTAAGATGTGATTGATGTGTCCTGTCACACCACCTGTCAGTACTTACAAGGTGAGACTGGTTAGGTGTCAGCTGTCACATCACCCATCAGTCCGTACAAGGTGAGACTGGTTAGGGACTGAACGACATGACATAACATAGTTTGATGTCAGTCATAATAGTAATGATAACTACTATTACATGAAGGTATTGCAGTTTATTGTCTACAATACATATACCATTCAAGATAAGATTTACTTTTACCCGAAAGAGTTATGATACTCTAGCTTAGCTATCATTGTAGCTGTACAAATAGATAGTGTGGTCTTCCATGAAAACAAAGTTTGTTTTATACTTACGAGGGAAAAAAAAGCAATGTAAATGCATATATCAGCTTTGAAGTCTGCACATGTGTAGAAAAATTGAATCATGGGAAAGTTCAACATAAAACTTGTTTATTCAAAGTATGTTTTATTTACAATCCTATGTGTATATTACAAATGGTAATCATACACGACATTTAATCTTTGATGTTATGATTTCTTAAACATATCATTTCTATAAAAATGTCAGATCTGAAGCTTCCCGGGTGAACTATTTCATGAAATACTTGGCTAAATGCAAATCTGGAAACTGTTAAAGAGTAAACTGGAGACAGACATTGACATGCATGTCAAGCAAGCATTCAAACGATTACCTACAAGTGTAAAATGAATTGATAATTCAGTGCCAGTGAACATAATAATGTTTTCGGTGTCAGGCACTTTCAATAAAGTTATTATGATTGATTGATAAAAAATTCCAATATTTATGCTGATGTAATATTTCATGACAATGTACAGTAATTAATAAGTAATAAACTGAAAAAAATTATGAATCTTTTTGACATTATATGAATTGAAATTCATGAAATTTTTCAAACAAAATTGGAAAAGATGGGTAACAGTGGGACAGATACCGTATTGGTACTTTGGAAAAATATAATCCATTCTATGTCAGAAACTATGACAAATAATAATCAATATATTGTACAATACATGTATGTCAGTAATCTCATATATACGTACCTGGTGATAACATTTGGTTCCATTTCATGAATTTTATACAATTTATAAAAACACATCTTTGAACAAGTTTGCAAAACTGATTAGTAGTACAGTATCATATCAAAAACATTATATCAAAATAACTTTAATGACATATAAACTGTGCCATTTCCACAGCCTTGCGATTGATTCAAACATAAAATGAAAAAAAACTGCCATTTCATGCTCCTGTGATCGATCCAAAGATAACATGAAATAAATTATGTCATTTCATACCACTGCAATCGATCCAAACATAACATGAAATAAATTGTCATTTCATACCCCTGTGATCGATCCAAACATAACATGAAATAAAATATGTCATTTCATACCCCTGTGATCGATCCAAACGTAACATGAAATAAATTATGTCATTTCATACCCCTGTGATCGATCCAAACATAACATGACATAAATTATGTCATTTCATACCCCTGTGATCGATCCAAACATAACATGAAATAAATTGTGTCATTTCATACCCCTGTGATCGATCCAAACATAACATGAAATAAATTGTGTCATTTCATACCCCTGTGATCGATCCAAACATAACATGAAATAAAATATGTCATTTCATACCCCTGTGATCGATCCAAACATAACATGAAATAAATTGTGTCATTTCATACCCCTGTGATCGATCCAAACATAACATGAAATAAATTGTGTCATTTCATACCCCTGTGATTGATCCAAACATAACATGAAATAAATTGTGTCATTTCATACCCCTGTGATCGATCCAAACATAACATGAAATAAAATATGTCATTTCATACCCCTGTGATCGATCCAAAGATAACATGAAATAAATTGTGTCATTTCATACCACTGCAATCGATCCAAACATAACATGAAATAAATTGTGTCATTTCATACCCCTGTGATCGATCCAAACATAACATGAAATAAAATATGTCATTTCATACCCCTGTGATCGATCCAAAGATAACATGAAATAAATTATGTCATTTCATACCACTGCAATCGATCCAAACATAACATGAAATAAATTGTCATTTCATACCCCTGTGATCGATCCAAACATAACATGAAATAAATTGTCATTTCATGCTCCTGTGATCGATCCAAACATTTAGTATAATTTATTTGCTTTCTCTTAAAAATCAACTAGCATGCAATGTATATGTAAGTTTATAAAGTAGAGTGTCCACCTTCCATGAAGTTATCAAAATCTACAAACTATGCCTTATGAAATTTTGTTCCAATATGATACAAGAAATTTGGGGCTTTGCAACTTGTTTTCAAGTTAATCCGCAATCTTTTTTTTTTTTTGCCATAGAGATAAACACAGTATTTGGTGACAATTTTGGATTCTAAATGGGCCAGGTTTTAGATCATTTTTACCTTAATTTCAAAAGTTTGTATGGTGGTCTCTGATTTTTTTTTCGATTGGAATTCAAAATCGGTAGGAGTTTCCTTGAACAAAATAACAAAAGCTAAAAATGTTTGTACACATACAACACTGGTAATCCAGCCTTCAGTTTACTAAGATAGATGCAAACTAAATCTATCGTTCTTCAATGTGGTAGATTCTACACAAGTGGGTGATAGTGGTTCCTCTGTTGTGGATTCTAATCACCCTGCGTGATCAACAAAGGAGTGTAAACATTGGAAATCCCCAAAACAGCACTGCTGCAAGTTTATGGAACTCTAAATAAATAAGTTTTCAGAGACACCTGCTACTGAGACTGTAATTAAACCAACATCCATTCAATAGCTTATCACTGTTGTATCAACTTGTTTCAACAAAAAAGAAATCGTAGTAAACCAAGATTCACATACCAGGCTAATACACTAAACTACACTATACTACACTATACTACACTATACTAACAATAACAGCTTAACACCCGCAGGGTACTATATTCAGTTTTGATTTTTGTGGGTTTTAAATATATCTTTCTTTTTTTCTTTGGATTATCAATATATCAGTCATGTATAATAAAAAGGAAGACCATACTTTTTTTTTTACTTGATAACTAAAACATTGCGTAAACTTTATGATTTTTTAACAGTATCAATGCTGAAGTTAAAAATAAAATCTCAGAGTGTAATTCCAGTTTTGAAAATTTATCAAATGATTAATAAACACAAAACAATGAAATTAAAATTGATGAACACGTCATAAGTAAAATGCATGCACACATATGTACTTTGAATGTCACAGATGTAAATGCTGGTGGCAACCATAAACAAACAGCTAATGTAGTTGCTAACAACGCCTGTACTTCCATTCGCAGGACCATATCTTTTGTAAATTTTATAACATGTTGTGTTTTCTTCTTTTTAATTTGTGGACATCTTTCTAGGGGTACTGGGTTGATGTATTTTGTCTTTTCAAGTTTAAGGCTAGAATGAAACAGACCATGCGGGTCATCAGCAGAGCTATCACGTCTGTGTATGATGTGCATTGGTATCTGTTCATGCCCATCTATGATCTGGGTGTCGGTAGCGTCTTCCGTCGGGATTTCTTCTCCTAGCTGTGGTTTGTGTCCAAATATATCCAGAGAACGTCTAACTCTAGGGTTACTCAATAATGCTAGTTTTGTAGTTGCCACAGCAGCCATATCTCGTGGGTCAGCATCAGCAAATGTTAATGGATCGTGGTGCACTACGCCGTATCTTCTTCTTTTCATATTGGCAGTAGTGGTTGTAGGTGATAACTTGGACGTCGCTAGTTGCTGAATACTGGCAGTATGTGTAGTAGTGGTACTAGCGAGTCTTGACACTGCTAACTGTTGTATACTAGTAGCAGTGTGTGGGATTGAGGTTGCTGAGATCTTTGATACGGCGTGGTGCTGTCTCTCTTCTTGGTTGACGTCCAATTGTTTATGGTGATCTGGAGGGTCTACAGACTGTCTGTTGTTATGGATGGTTGTCTGTCGTCGTTCATAAGGGACGGTGTATTGTCTGTTATCATCAACCTGTTGCTGTCTTTGGTAATTATCAGTAACCTGCCGTTGTCTGATTTTAGGAGATGGAACATGTAGATCCACATACAGAATTATAGTGTCATCTCTTGGGTCATGTTCTGCAGAAACATTCTGGATGCATGGATGTGGATGATGATTCTGCCGATGCTGGTGATAATGATTTGGTGTTTGGTGGTCAGCTCTAGGTCTAAACATAGTACCAATATCATCGTGATATCCAGTAGTTTGACTGGTATTAGTTGCAAACACCACTTCTCCAATATCGTGGTTTGTATTTATTAGTCCGTGTTGGGTCTCTGATATCTGAGACTCTGTATAATTACCACCATCTCTTATGTGTCGGCCATCTTGTCCTCCATCAAATCTACCCCCCTTTGACTCGTTTTCTTCATTACAAGCATATTCATCATTCAATGGTTCTGATAACTGTCGGCCATTTTGTGTGACTGATGTATGGTACCTCTCCAGTGAATTTGCATCCAGTTCCAAGATATCATTATTTTTGTGTTTCAAGTGCTGCCATTGTTGTAAAGGTTTCAGTAAGATGTTGTCATCTGAATCGTCAGTTTGATATTGATATTGTTCACTTCGACTGAAAAGTTGAAGGATTCTCCTAAAGCGCCACATCTCTCTGACTTGAAAAAGGTTCCTAGACTTTCCAAATTACAAAGTCAATCTGTTAAACAAAAGCTGGCCTACTTTTACACTATGTTGAAACATGGTGTAACACATGTGTAGTCTACTGCAACAGCGAAAATGCCAGTATCAGACACATACACACACACCAAAGTTCTTGGTCTCATGTAAGTTATAGCAACAAGCAATTTCCACTCTTTCTGCTACAGTTTAGTTCCGAAGTTTTAATCCCAGCGATTGCAGTCAAGGTTATCGATTGAGTCCTTGGTCCTGTGGAGATATTGTAGAAAACATGATAGGTTTAAAGGACTACTTACAGTGTGAAATGTTCATACACATAACTTGTTGAATGGCTGGCGCACCTTTGATGGGGGATACAATGAAAGGTCTGTATCACACAATGAACAATGGACTTACTGTATGTACAGTCATGTATGTTTGTATGCATGACAGATTTCAGTGGTGCATGTTATGCCATACTCTGTCTATGCTACTGAAATGTACTGCCAACATGTCTGAGAAAAGGAAAATCTCAGAATCAACAATCTAAAGTCCATTATCTTATTTTGACTATTGAAGATAAATTTAAAAATCTCAGTTATCAGTCAACATGAACAGATTTGATATGAAACCTTGCCATAAGGTTATTGTACATGTACAAGACAGTCGCACGGTTATGCATAGCATGTTAACAATATAAAATCACATAATATACTGTATGACAGCCTAAGGTGAATTGCAATGTTAAGTCTGTGTAAATACAGCTATAGGATGTTTTGTACACTGAACCATACCTGTATACTGTACTGTAATGTCCTGTTAGCGCCTGTCTTGTGGAAACAGAATACTCAAATCCAAGAATTAACTTATAGTATCATGCCATGATCCAGGTCCCTGTTGTGACACAGTTTGTAGAATTTTGGCAAAGACTATGTGAACATGTAGACCACAGCTAGTAGTAGTACATGTAATGGTGTATAGTGTCAAAGACTGTATGAACACGTAGACCACGGCTAGTACTGAGATGTAGCTCGCCAAGACTGTATGAACATGTAGAACGCTGCTAGTACATGTATAGTGGCAAATACTTTATGAACACATAAACCATAGCTAGTAGTCCATGTTATGATGTATAGTGGCGAAGACTCTATAACACATAGACCGCAGCTAGTAATACATGTATGTTACAGATTTTGCACCAACGTAAAACAAGCCTTCATGTTCACTTTACACTGGTAGTACTATAGTGACTAACTGAAGTGAAGGCCAGACAGTCTTATTTTATTGTCAGCTGTCCTGACTTGAATACAATCAGGTCATTGTTTATGGTTGCATTACTTCAATCAATCTCACTATAAAGTGTGTTTGTGTTTGCTTTATAGCTTTTTACCTGAGTGGAAATGTAATGAACACCACAAAGAATCAATGGTAGTCACCCACGCTGACAGTAACGGTCAACAAGGGGTCGAAGAAAAGACTAGTCATCCTGTATCCCAGGACAATATTAAAATACTAGATGAACAGGTAAGTACTGTGTGTTCTATTAGTTACAGTGATTTGGTTTATCAGCTCAATACTTCGTTCCATTTTCATAACCTTCAAAATTATTACAGATATGACTATGATTATTTTAAGTAATTAATGTAAGTAATGATAAGTGATAAGGATGAATGGGGAGGAAGAGGTGATGATGATGATGATGATGATGATGATGATGATGATGATGATGATGATGATGATGATGATGATGATGATGATGAGGAGGAGGAGGAGGAGGAGGAGGAGGAGGAGGGGGGAAAGGACGATGACAACAGCGGCAACAATGATGACAATGAAGGCAGTTATGACGCTGTCCATTGTGTGTATGTACAACAGTTCTATTCATTACTATTTGAATAGACTATAGTAAACCATAGTTCATTCTGATATGATCTTTTATGCCAAATACTGAACATATTATATATGTAGGTAGTAATATGATGACATGGTTGAGGCCTCCCTGACTGAAAACAGACTGGGGAGGTGGTGACAGCATTTAATGGGGTTGGGGGTGACAGCATTTGCTGTGGTGGTCACAACATGACATACTGTATTTATCATGAATCACTGTGAAAGTGGGTGATATGCACTACATAACCCTGAAACATAAATATAAGCAAATAGACTGACACCTATATAATCAAAACAAGCATATAACTGATGCACTGAGTGATGGATAACTTCAGTGGTTTATTATTAAAAACTGCACAAAATGAGTTACATGTACACCAGCTGCATCTGGTTTGAAACTGTTTAGATACCATGACTTGCTCTCAATACTGTACACCCTGAGGTATATTAAATCATCTGTAGGTAAACTTGTGTGTATAACTGTACACATGACATGGTTACAGGTATGAAAATGTTATGAATTTGTATTTTAATGTTAAAATCAGTGTCTTCATTGACAAGCATGTTTTGCACAAAATGTAATCATTCATGTGACATACGTTGTGAAAGAATACTGGGACTGAAAATGTATGACTTAGCTTTGTCTCGATATTGAATATTCAATGAACACTACCGTATATGTATATAGGTACCAAGGCTATCAAAACCAAACTAACATGGTGCTGGATTCAAAACTAAGTTTTCACTCAAGATCTAAACTTTTCATTTCTCTATCTATGGATAAAGTTGACCACGATATTTAAGGTGCATTGTATTTTTATAAGTAACTGGACAATTTTTAGGAAGTATATCTTTGGTTGCTTGATAAAAATAATGTCCTAGTTGCACACAACCAATGCCGCTTTTCAAGTTGTGTTATATTCACAAGGACATATGCACTGTTGATTATACTGGAAAGAGTTTCTCTTTTGTTTTTCTCATACATATAAATACATGTAATTGTTACCAAATTATTTAGACATCAATACTTGACTATCTGATTTGACAGTGTTGTTGTGTTGACGCACCATGTTGAGCCAGCTAGCCAAGTTTCTTTTTGGCTACACAAAATCATACAGTAAACTTGTGCAGGGTCAACTTTCTGTTAAGTTGGACATTCCTCCTGTTGTCAGTTTAATAGTTCTATTTAGTTCCGTTTATGCCATGCTTGATAAGTAAGAAATCATTAATCACTTTAACTTGACTTACAAAGATAGCATACTTTGAACTAGTCTATCAGCTAGTTGGACGCAAAACATCAACCGTCAACTTACTCTGCCCATGAACATAGTATGCCTGCAAATTGAGAATTGACTCCATATATGTCGGAATGAAACTATCCAAATATCTTAACTAATTTTTTTTAGTAGTGCATGTGTGGTGTATGTATTTTAATTTTCTGTTAGTGCTTCTCGTAACATGCTTTAAGTGAGCACCGGATACAAAAGGGTTGCAATTAATGAATCAATGAATACATAAACTGTTATTGCTAAAGATGAGGAACCATGGAAGAGGAAGTAAGGAAAAATTTGCAGTTTCATGGGGAACCCAATGAAATACCTTTAATAGGAATGAAGGTAGATTTTTATCAAAGGCACTTGAATCAATCTAAAAGTAGAATATTCAAAACGTCTGTTATATCTCACTTTGACCTCCTTCGTATAATAAATATCTTTGGAACTCAAGTAGATTTACCAAAGGCACTTGAATCAATATGTAAAAAGAAAATTGATATTTATTTGTTTTCGTATGAGAACAAATGAACAGATTGCAACAAATAGATAACAATTTTTAAAATACATAAATTGATTCAAGTACCTGTGGATTTTACCTGCTTATGCTCAAAACAAAAATATGTTATTTTGTCCAGATTTGCATATAGAAAGATCGAAATATAGTGAATGGTCAATGCTTTCTGGATACAATATTTAATACTTTCAACTTTAAATGCGGATTGCATTTTATCTGTAGAATTACATGTATTGGTTGATAGCAATAAAGATAGGCAAAATAGAAAAATAGAATGAACGAATGAATAGTTGAACAAACGAATGAAGGAATGTGGAGTTGAGGATGTGTGTGGTTACATACATACAATATAATCTATATATATTCAGCTGAACTATGGAATAATCATCAGTCAAACTCAGAAATGTCATCATTTTAAGATCAGTTGTTGCCCCAACACATATGTTCTATATTATTTTGATCTGATCTGAGTTATACCTAACATAGCATGCACAGTGAACATATTGTTACACTTGTTATAGCTTAGAATCCAGGCAGTGGGGTTTTTGAATTTTGTTCAAAGTCCCAACTGCCTAGATTGTAAGCTACTTGTTTAGTTGTTATTGAAACTCATTTTAATATTTGATACGTTATCTGATTTTACCGAGTTTATCATCAGGCCTTGTCCTAGGTTTGAACTTTTTATAAATCATTATCTTAAGTAGTTGCTTTTGGCGATCATTAGATTAGATACACAATATAGTACGTGTATGTGCATGTGTATGTGTATGTGTGTGCATGTACGTGTGTGTGTGTGTGTGTGTGTGTGTGTGTGTGTGTGTGTGTGTGCACATACGTTTGTGCAGTGTTTGGTTTTGATAGTTTTAACATGGAAAGAAATCTCTACCTAAGACTCTCCTTCCTACCTAGAAGTAATGTTTGCTAGCTAGCCATCTAGATAGTTTGGATAGTAAAAACATGTATTGTAGTTTGTACATATTATGTGTGCAGTGCTGGTAACAATGGTAACGTAGTGAAGTCAACATGTTTGTTTAAATTAGCAGTCTGACACCTTTGTTGGCTTGTGTAGTCTGTTACGTAATTATCAGTCGACAGCGGAGGATTCACAGAAACTCTCTCCACAGAATACCTCAAGATTTAGTATTTATGTCTAGGGTTGGAGTCAAATATCATGGCTCACATGTTGGAAGTAGTGCATTTGTGTACTTAAGTCTGTTAAAAAGTAAACCATGTTTGATAAGGCACGTGGCAATGGAGCTGCATGTAACGTGGCAGAACTGTATTAAGTGATTGCATACCCTGTACCTGCACAAAACTGGTTGAATCTGGATCTACAAGGTATGTGGTAATACCACCCAACCAATGTGTTTCAACTCAAATAAGATATTTACAGCATTCATAAACCAGTACATGCTGGTATGGCGTAAAGTTTGGGCTAGAATGTCTGTCAGAATGTGGGATACTTGCTCTACTGGCATGTCATACACACCATGGTGTATTGTCTTTATTTGGTTTCTTTTCTTATCAAAGGATCACAGCACAGGCGTTGGTCAGCATGAAACTGAACAAAAGCAGAACAGCAATGAAAGACAAGAGGATTCACACAAGGTTGGAATACAGTTGGATACAGTTACGGAGGCAGGAGAGGATAATACATCAAATACAAAGGAGGTAAGGAAGTCATCATAAAAACTAGTTTTTTTTGTCTGTGGTGGTAGAACTGTCGGAGGAATGCAATGTACTACATTGTGATTATAGCTGTGGTGCTTTCATGTGAAATTTTTTTTTAAGAAACTGAAAATAAACTTTTTCAATTCAATAAAAACATATATGTTTAAATTATTATTTATGATTTATTAAATTATGTAAATCCTACATGTAGAAATTAATGTCAGTAATAGAGAATGGTATTGTGTGTGTGTGTGTGTGTATTGTGTGTGTGTGTATGTGTGTATGTGTGTGTATGCATATGTGTGTGTATGTGTATGTGTGTGTATGCGTATGTGTGTGTATGTGTATGTGTATGTGTGTGTTAGTATACCTGTGTACATTACCTGTCTGTCTGTCTGTCTCTGTGTCTCTGTGTCTCTGTGTCTCTGTCTGTCAGTACACCTGTATGCTTATTTGTACATATGTGTTTATACATATATTTCTCAGCCATGTGAAGTAGATGGGACTGCCACATGTACATACATGTAGAGAGTTATTTTGTACCTTATGACAGTGATAATAATAATATTATAATTAGGATGTTTTATAGCATTTCCCTATTGAAAAGAGAATAATGGAGTATTCAAATTTAATGAAAAAAAGGGGAAAATTGAATGATAAAGTAAATGATAACAATAGATTTTAGGCCAGTCTAAAATTCAGGAATATTTGCTGGTAGTGTTCTAAATATGAAAACCAAGGTTAATTACATATAAGAGTTGATGGTTTTTTACGTGTATATTTATATATATGCAGACCCAATATTCAGGTACCTGAGTAACCTGAAAGACTCCCAGAGGTGGGGTGGGGTGGGGTGGGGTGGGGTGGGGTGGGGTGGGGTGGGGTGGTGCTACTTAAACTTCAAGGTGTGGTGTGCTTATATACATACATACATATATGCCTACCAAATATCTAGGTGTCTGTCTGAAGAGGCTGAAAGAGTGCCAGAAAGGGGGGGGGGGGGGATTCCACTTCGGCTGCATGACATTGCCTGTTTAAATATGGGATCCAGGCACTTGAAGAGGTTGAACTATTAAAGCAGTGTGCTCTCCTAAGCCAATTTGACATGCCACTGATGCACACAATTTCTGGCAATGCACCAAAATTTGGTGTTCCCCTATCTCTTACTATGTGGTGACTCAAAGAAATCCCAGATTTTCCTATTTTGACTCACAACAACAAAATTTGGCTATCGTTAGAGGGCACACTGAACTAAAGGGTGGGGTTATGTTAAGCCACTAGTAGACTGCAAAATGATTTGTCTTGTCAGTAATTCATCTCAACTTGTTTTGTAATATTGATGATATTTTGTATATTTTGTTGACTGTAAGTGAATGTTTTGGGACAAGGTAACTGTTGCTTGGCAATTTCCTAAGAGGGGTTGTTGTAATTAGTAGACACACTAGACTTCTAGGCAACCATAGAGGATAAGAGTTATTGTTTATCAATAGATAACTTAATTATTATAAGGTTATTATGATGGCACATTGGAGATGAAGTTATTGAAAGTGTATTCTGTGTATTTGGCTGAATCTGTGACTCAGCTATTTTGAGTCACAGTGTGAAGACAGTCTATTGAAGATGGACAATAAGACTGTTATTTAGATCTTCAAAACTTGAATGAAACACAGACTGAGTCAGCAAGTAATTTGTCTGTGAATGAAACTATCAAAATTCTTCATCTTTATTCAATATTATCATCTTTTACAAATGTAGTTACTGTATGGTGCATGCATTATTGATGTAATACACCAGTGATATATAATTCATTGAATATTACTGTTTGAAATAGTTGTTCTGGTCTTTAGTTACATTCATATATAAACATCACCAAGCCTCAACTATTCACAGTTCAGAAATAGTGTTGAAAACCAGTCACCCCTGGAAATGAGATGGAAAGCTCTACCAGGCATAAATCAAGTTGTACATGTTTGAACAGAAAAACACACAATTTATATCCTGATCCTTCCTGCTACATCATGACAATACATGATCTGTATGGTTTTGCAGCACTAATAATAGCATTCATATGTTCAGAAATGCCATAATTTTCCCCATAGCTATTAAATGCAATTAAATTGTTCACCAATATTTGTCTTCATTTAGCCTGAAAGTATTCATAACATATGGGATTTGTCACCGCTAGTTTTCTACTGGTAGTAATTTAGGACTGTGTCGCTCACAATTTCCTCGTTTGAACAAAGAGAAATATTGGGAAATAACAAAGGTCTTTTGAAATGGATATGCTACTGGGCTAATTCAGAAGATATGAAATGTAATTCCGGATTTTGAGATGGTCACTAAAAATCATACAGATATTGGTATATGAAATGATACAAGACTTAGTACATGTAGACAAGTAATATCCTTCACCATAAAGCCTGTCCATCCTACAAAATCTGATCTGGACCCAGTTCGATTTATCTGTCCATACTACATGTAGTGGTTAATTCATATCTAATACGAATTAACTGATCGAGATTGAAGCCTATTCTGGGTGGTGGTTTTCAATCCGGATCAAAGTAATTCGATCAGTTAGGCCTGGTGTAGACAGGTGCATAGTCTTAGAGTGAATTACATTGATAATAAGTAATCCAAATCTAAGCTGGTTATGTGTGGACAGGTACGCTGATGTAGTTCAAATTGAATCCATCTTTCAAGTTTAGTGTGGACGGATAAAGTGATCCAGATCAGATATGGACAGGGCTTATGATACAAGTAGATATTTCCTCAATGATTGTCTCTTCATTCAGCCTACCAAAATATGAGTAACCTAAGGGGCCTTGTAACTATTGATGACAAAATTCATAGGTCATAAGTATTTTCTGGCTGAAGGAAGAAAAATATTGGGGAATAATATAATTATACATGCACAAGCCTAATTTATGAAAAATTGGGAAAAATAATGTCAAGTTTAAACAGTTTGACTTGACATTCTGAGCACTGCAGGATGATGTAGAGGTACATTGTAATATATATTGTAGAACAACCAGGGTATAAAACCGATATATTTTGTTTGAATTAGTTTGACTTGGCTTGCATGATGTATAGCAGTATATTCATACTGCAGTAAGTGCAGGGATTGAGAACAGCTGGTTTGCTTCTTAAACATTAAAAGTGCTGACGTGTTTGTAAATTTGGCATTAAAGAGTTGGTGACGTGTACATGCCTACGTACAGTGGGTTGAGTGAATGTAGGTGACGTGTACATGTATGTCTACTTATGTACCGTACTGTGGGTTGAGTGAATGTGGGTCACACACAGGATAGACATCAAAATGAAACATGTGACCCCTGTCACCTCTGAGATTCCAATACATGTTACCAAAGTGACACGTATGAGTACTTAGACCTCCAGTGAAGGCTTTATTTGTCAATTCCTGTCACCCTCTCATGTAGGGGGCTATCATTTCATGCCATCAAGTAAGGGGCTGTATCACTAAACAAACATACAAATGTACATACCACCAAAAGATATGCAAACCAACAAATTAAGAAACAAATGTCATTTGTCAAAATTCTCACATTCATGTTGTTCCAGAAAGATCCACCTCTTCATGGTGGATCTCACATGCTGTCAAAAGTACATGTATACACAGCCATTTGTACATATGTATACATAAACATAATATAAATTAATACACACACACACACACACACACACACACACACACACACACACACACACACACACACACACACACACACACACACACAGACAGACAGAGACAGACACACACATACACACACATATACAGACAGACAGACACACATACATACACACATATACATACATATATACAATGTACATACAGACACACACACACACACACACACACAGAGAGAGAGAGAGAGAGAGAGAGGGGGGAGGGGGGGGGGAGGGGGGGATGTGGATGTACCAACTGAAATACTAAAGTATACATATATACATAGTATATGTATACAAAATTGTAAAAGGTCAACAGGTTTGTACAGGGATTTTTTTAACAACACCAATTGAAAAACCAGGTGAAACCAGATTGTATTTATCAATGTCATTGTCATTGTGACTTTCTTCAGAGTACTACCTATTCACACACAAAAGATGTAAGCAACACACAAAAGATATATTGTATGGTTGGTGTGCATGAGCTTATTGGAAAGTAGGCCAGAAATGAGGTTTATGTCAGGTGATCTGCTGTCTTAAAGTTGGTGTGTGTGTGTGTGTGTGTGTGTGTGTGTGTGTGTGTGTGTGTGTGTGTGTGTGTGTGTGTGTGTAAATGTTTATGTCTGTCTGTCTGTCTGTCTGTCTGTCTGTCTGTCTGTCTGTCTGTCTCGTCTGTCAGTTTGTCTCACATCCTGTGATCATAAACATGGTAAACATGTACCTGCACTCCTGTGTGAACACAACCATGTTGTATAGTGTATCACATGACAGTGGCAGCATATCACATGACAATAGCAGTGTATCACATGACATGCATAGTTGGTAATTATAGATACTGTAATCTATGTTTCTAGGAGTCAATACAGCTGACAGCTACTGTCATAGAAAGTCAGGATGAAGCCAACGTGGCAAAAGTCGACACCGTTGCAGTTCAAGAAAAACCTACCAGTGCAGTATCAACTCAAGAGATAAAAATTGACAGGTATGTGTATGGATGTTGTGTGAGGGGTGTGTTGGTTGGCTGGTTGGTTGGTTGGTTGGATGGATGGATGGATGGATGGATGGATGGATGGATGGATGGATGGAAGGGATGAACAGCTGGATGGATGGATGGATGGATGGAAGGGATTGATGGATGGATGGATGGATGGATGGAATGGATGGATGGATGGATGGATGGATGGATGGATGGAATGGATGGATGGATGGATGGATGGATGGATGGATGGATGGATGGATGGATGGATGGATGGATGGATGGATGGATGGAATGGATGGATGGATGGATGGATGGATGGATGGATGGATTGAACAAACTATACATACAGAATGTAGATACTATCTTCAAACTTACAACCTGATACTGCAAGTGAATCATTATACTTAATTGTCAATGTGCACATTAAATATTTGATATTCTCACATAGACCCTGTTTCCCTGATGACCAAGCATTAGAAGAAGAGAAGGCAAGATTGGAATCTAGGGTCGATTCTTCTAAGAAAGAAGATGGAGAGAAAGAGAAAAAAGTGGAATCACAGGAAGAGAAAAAAGAAAGGTAAAAGTGTAAAGATTGTTTTTGGATTTTATATTTTCTGATATTGTGAATTTGACAAGACTGGAGATTAGTAGATGTGAGCTACTTGTGATATTGGTTAGAAGGGAGTAGTAAAGCAAATACGGTTTTCAATTATATGCTTTGCTAATCTTAACCTTTATGAGGAAGTGAAACAGAGATATTAGGTATTAGATATAGTCATGGTCTGTTATATAAATGTAAGGGTCTGTGATGGTTGTAGCTGTCCACTATCTTCCATCACTTTGTGAATTTTGTTCCTTTGCCTTTTTTACACCACTGCAATCGATGTAATATAAAAACAAGATGGTAAACACATTAAAATACTAACCAGAAACCAAGCACTGTATAATCACATAGAAGTAAATTATAATTAACTTTATCAACATCTCTCATTTATTGAACCTGGTATCGTTGACAGCTCGAAAATTTTCAAAATTTGGTTAGAAGTGTGGAAATGAAGTTCAGCAATCTCATTGATGCCAGATTCCCCCCCCCCCCCCTAAATGAGTGAAGTTTGTTTATTGAGCTTGTGTGACATTGTTTGATCGTCCCTAGGACAAACTAATATACCTTGAATCTCTGGCTATGTTTGTCTACAGTATTCCAGAAACAAAAGACAAGTTAGAAGATAAAAGTAAAGAAGAGTTACAGGATAAAAGTCAAACTGGTGAAACAGTGAAAACATCTGATTTGACCGATGTGAAAACTGCTGACCTCAAAGAAGCTGATGGGAAAGAGATAAAGGGAAAAGAAGAGGAGAAAACAGCTGAGGAAGAAGATATTCCATCATTTGATGAATGGAAGAAGAAAAAGATGGCAGAGCAAGAAATGGGTAGAAAAGGTGAAATAATTAATTGTACTGAACTTATCTGATGACATTGAGTCAAACATATTCTAGAGATGAGACAAACAATGCGAAGTTATCAACGAGTTATGATTTCATAAGGTCCATGCAAAATACACGATGCAATGACGTGACTGGTATCATCAACATAGATTCTCTTTTGTTTTATTCTGTGCGTAATGTATATGAAGACCATAGCACTGCACTGCATGGTTAGTATAAAGCCCTATCACATTCTATATTACTGGTAGTGGTAATTGTCCAATGTTGTAAAAAAAAAAATGGTAGCATGTCAATGTAATACTGTTGTCAGTTGTAGCATGGATATCCCGTTCTGCATTTAGTATCATTCTGTTTTGTCACCATTTTCCCCTCACAGTTTTGACTTCACAAAGTGTCCTGGATAGAGGCATGGGTGAGTAGTTAATAGTGAGATAGTGTCACATTCTCTCTACCCCTCACTGCTTTTATTGTTTGCACTATTTTTGAGCCACACTTCTTATCACATTAATAACTAATCATTTTGGGATCAATAGTCACATTGTGTGTGTGTGTGTGTGGGAGTATAAATATTTCACTAAATACCCTGTATGTAATGTATAACGGTCTACTAAACCTTTGTTGGTGACCAAAGTACAGATTGTGAGTTTGATTTAGTGGAGGAAAGAAATAACTACCTGAAAACTATCAAAACATACAACTTACAAATGAAAAGAAAAATTGAAGAAGTGACTTGACAAAAAATTAAACTGCCTGCAATCTACCCGCTCTCTACATAAATGAAAATCTAAATACTGAAATTGTAAAAAGATATGTTGAAAATAATAAAATCAAGTTGATATATTTTTTCAATTATTTCCACTTTTTTTTAAACAAAACTTTACAATATTTTCTCTGTATTTCTGAGAAATCCACTTGTTGTATGAAAATGATTTCTTTTGTAAAATTTGATGAGAGGCAAACCAGCAATACAATATTAAAATAAATTGAAGTATACAAACCACTTGTATAGACTATGGGTACCAACTCTGAAATTTTAAGTACTAACACAATCTGTTTCCTTTACGACTCTCAACACTACTTTACAAAAGTTGTTTTATCCTGTCTGACGTGTTGAGATGTTTACTGTCTTTTTGTAGGTAATGGTGGTACAGGATCATCTGGTGGTCAACACAGACAGTTTAATCTGAATCAAAACAGTAAAAACCATGCATCAGCTGACTGCGGTGCTAAGATCCTGGGTTCTAACTCTGAAGCTCAAAGTACGTCAGCTATATTGATGCAGAATAGAGATGTTTACATGTTAAATCCTTGCAGTGCTAAAATATGGTAAGTTGGCATTAGATTCTGTAACTTAGTAAACCATGGCATCAAAAGTATTAATGTTTGATCCAAACACAAACTTGAAAATTGTTACCTGGAATTTTGGACTATACATTCCAATGTTTGTCAACGGACTGCCACTGTATGTTCGTTGGTTGATACTTTTTGCCAATAATGTACATGGTGTCAGTAAAAGCTAAGTTTACGTATGTAATATGTTGTCATTTTTAAAAAATTGAATTTAAAAATTGTGCAAGCAGAGACATTCCATCTTCCATCAAAAGGTTGTGAAGCAGAATCTTTCCCTGTAGTCTCAACAGTATTATTTCAGTTTTGATTGAGTCCGTAGGGTACCTTTGGATCTGACGCTATCTGACGCTGAATCTGACGCTCAATATGACGCTAGCTGAATCTGAATCTGAATCTGACGCCAACTTTATACTCGTTCTCAATTGCTAGGTTTACAGTGGAGTTATGTGAACCCATACAAACAAACAAAATAAAAAACGTGTTTCTCTATCCGTAGGTTTACAGTGGAGTTATGTGAACCTATACAAATAAAACAACTAGAAGTTGCCAATTTTGAACTCTTCTCTTCGACGCCTGCAAGTTTTCGTATTCATGTTAGTGATAGGTAAGTTACCATGGAGATGAGAATGATTAGAAGAGGAATGCAGTGAGTGGTTGATGTTTGTCTTACATACCTGGCATAGTCTGATATTTTACTTTATTATAAGAACAGGAAATATTGAGACTCTATTTCAAACTATAAGACAAATAATAAGATAATAAGAAAAAAAAATAGACAAATTAGATTGTTACTCAAAATCTGACAAACTATATGCATTTGCATATCTATGCTTTCACTCTAATTGGAACCATAGGTCAACTTTCTCTAAAATCAGACAAGGTATAGGTCCCATTTCACTCAAATCAAACAAACCACATGTCCAATTTCAATGAAATCTGACAAAGTATGTGTCCAATTTGAATGAAATCTGACAAAGTAAGTGTCCAATTTCAATGAAATCTGACAAAGTATGTGTCCAATTTGAATGAAATCTGACAAAGTAAGTGTCCAATTTCAATGAAATCTGACAAAGTATGTGTCCAATTTGAATGAAATCTGACAAAGTATGTGTCCAATTTCAATGAAATCTGACAAAGTATGTGTCCAATTTCAATGAAATCTGACAAAGTATGTGTCCAATTTCATTGAAATCTGACAAAGTACGTCAATTTCAATGAAATCTGACAAAGTACATGTCCAATTTCAATGAAATCTGACAAACCACATGTCCGACAAAGTAATATTTTGTCTAATTTCACTCAGATCATAAAATATTTGTTACAGTTCACTGAGTCTTAATGAAAAAGTCTCTCCATCTGCTACCACAATCATTTGATCCATATGTCTGATGTGATACTAAGAAGCTTTATTTTTGAAAGATGTCAGTCGGCAATAACTATTTATATGTCACATTTATTCAAAATGGTTGTTATTTATTTATAGATATATATTCTGGTTTCGAACAAAAGTGATATGTTCAAAATGGGTTGTTTGTTATATTTGACAGAAAGCAACTTTGTGTGAAATCTATTTTCAGTAATTTAATACCTCTAGATAATAATCATTGTGTATGGAATTATTCACCGTGATCTGACCGACAGTACTAATTTAAAAATTATGATATCAAGTTCTTTTTTAACATATTGATATGATTGTGCCAGAAAAATTATATGACTAGTTGTCAAATTTAAAATTGAAATATGTGTAGTATTTACTGTCTGTACTGTGATTTGGATATTATATTAGATTGACATTAACTTATCTCTGAACAATTTTATATTTAAAAGACCATATCTAGCTAGATAACATAAATGAAATATCGTGTAAAGACCATATCTAGCTAGATAACATAATGAAATATCGTGTAAAGACTATATCTAGCTAGATAACATAATGAAATATCATGTAAAGACCATATCTAGCTAGATAACATAAATGAAATATCGTGTAAAGACCATATCTAGCTGGATAACATAAATGAAATATCGTGTAAAGACCATATCTAGCTAGATAACATAAATGAAATATCATGTAAAGACCATATCTAGCTAGATAACATAATGAAATATCGTGTAAAGACTATATCTAGCTGGATAACATAATGAAATATCGTGTAAAGACCATATCTAGCTAGATAACATAATGAAATATCGTGTAAAGACTATATCTAGCTGGATAACATAAATAAAATATCGTGTAAAGACCATATCTAGGACACTGCTACATTATTTGTTGTTCCATCTGCTTCCAAATAATCTGTTAAATATGTTTTTACTAATACTTGAAGCTTTATTTTCATGACACCACAATTGCCAGTGGGATTAATAAAAATACAACACAGTAATCCAGAAATTAATGTTTATGGATTCTGGGTTCATAGTGTCAAATGAAAATTTTTGATTCCAGAGTCAACAGATTTCTAATTTGGATTTGCTACCAAAATTTTTTTTTAACTGTGTGAGTGGAAATTTGTCATTTGCCTAAGACAATAATTGTGGTGTTTCTGTTCCAAATAGACATTTTATGGTCTAAAATGGCTAATATGGATGTATGACAAACAAGTATTCGTTGTGAATGTTGAATACAACTCTATGATTTTATACTGAAAAAAAAAACAATGTTAAATAACATATACTGAATCCTTCAAAAAAATTGCAAAACATTAATTTTAAAATATTTGTTATTGTTTGTACAGTAACAAACTTTGTACACACTTTTTAGCTCTTTGTGATTTATTGTGTTACAAACACAGGATTTGGTTGATTCTGTTTCACATTGTTTTTTCAACTAAGAAAACATAGTAGAGTCTTAAAGAATTAAAAATCCAAAATAAATACCAATTTATCATCCATATGGCCATTTGAAGATAGATTATTTAAATCAACATATTTGATAATTATCCTATTGATTACTTCATACTAATTTTATAGCTTGCTAGCCTGTATGTAGAAATAAAGTTTTAGTCCAAAGTGGATTTGAAATGTTACCTCTACTAAACAGTCGAAATAGAACATTATTTTAATTCTTAGTACCTGAAATTTTGCCTCATGCTATATTGTACCTGTAGACTTGAGAATGACTATCACTACACTATTCCACTATCGTAACTGACATTTTGAATTTTTGACGAATGTTAGCAAAAATTAAAAATGTCAGTTAGGATAGTGGAATAGTGTAGTGATAGTCGTTCTCAAGGTACGTTCTCAAGGCTAAAGGTACGCTACTAATGCTAAAGAGTCAAAACAGAAGATTACCATTACAAATATATTCATTTGTCTATTGTTACCAACATTGTCATTATATTTCACCATTTTTTCACGATGACTGCTATTATTGAATTTGTTGTCGTTTCTGTTGTCCTTGTTACAGATATCCTAGTAGAGAGTGGCATGTATTAGGAACATTCAATGCTAAAGATCAACGAACTCTACAAAGTTTCTCAATCAAGGATCAATTGATGTTTACCAAGTACTTGAAAGTAGAAATGTTAACTTTTTTTGGATCTGAGCATTATTGTCCTCTAAGTTTACTTCGGTAAGTCTTTCAGTTTAGTTACTAATTTAAAAAAAATTATCGATTCATATT
The DNA here is from genome assembly GCF_964340395.1 of Glandiceps talaboti. NCBI lineage: Eukaryota > Metazoa > Hemichordata > Enteropneusta > Spengelidae > Glandiceps > Glandiceps talaboti. The sequence goes on along the minus strand of NC_135558.1, from coordinate 6,981,590 downwards.
ACAGTGACGGCATTGATAACCGGACACCTAATTAGTAAAACAGCCAGATAAATTGCTCCCCCACACAGAGATTTCATCTGATAATTAACAAGACTCTTTGTTTTGAAACTAAACTCCTGTCCTGCTGTGATATGTTTATATAAACATCTGATAAACTTACTAATTATTTTGAAAGGTTGGTTTTTTTCATGGTGTATGGGTTTTAATTAAATGATTGTCATGCTGGAAAATGAGAATTGTCACCAAAGCTTACTGAAATATGTTGGCAAAGCAGGTAATAAAGATATGTATCGAATACTCAATTGCGTACAGCCTCTGCATGAAATGGTTTCTTCCATACCATAGAAAGGCACTTGTAACTTGACTCATGCCCTCACTCCATGCTCCAGTAAAACTCTGGCTATTATTTATAAAGTGTCTTTTTCATTACTGACTAAATTCACTGTATGCCTAGCTATGTAGCTGGGTATATTGGTAAATAAGCATCCGGTTATTGATACCGTCACTGTAATGCTATCAACAATGTAGTTTCTATGTAAAGCTTCTATTTGTCTACATCTACAACATAAACCTTACACTCTTATTGATTTGCAGTTAATTTCATGGTAGAGTACAAGAAAGGATTTATTTGTGTCATATTTCACTTAGGTGGAAAAGTAATATATTCAGTCAGTATGCAGTCCATATAAAGAAGAAAGAAATTATTTTGATGTCGTTGAGGGCAGTAATCAGTGTAATACATGCCATCTCTAGAGCGCACTGTGTTGGAGACATTGCGGGCAGTAAATCATTGTAATACAAGCCAACTCTGCAACACTGTTGGACAATTATTTAAAGAATGTTGGCCAAGTATTCATTTTCTGTCATATGTATCAGAATTCTACAAACCTTTCACTGTTCTCATATTTACAATTCTTTTCTTCTTTTTTTGTGACTATACAGAGTTTTTGGAACAAGTATGGAAGAAGAAATAATTCGGGACTCTGAGAGTTCTAGTGGTACTGAAGAGAATTTGGATGGAGGTTAGAGACTTAAAATGACTTAGTTAGGAGTCTCTTGTAAAAAATCACTATCACTAGGAAGCCAGAGAACTAAAGGGTCAGAGAGCTCTTTGGTAATGAAAAGACAGTGGTAGAAGTGGGAATCAACGTAACAAGCTGTTGGCAAACATTTCAAAATACTAGGAACTTAGTAATATAAATCTACCTTGGCATCAGTGGCACAGAGAACTATGAAGGATGTAGTTAAGAGTCGGAAGGTGGAAAAATAACTGTCAGTGATAAATCTTCGGCTGAGACATGTCCTAACTATAGAAAGGGAATCCCAACTGCTGCGAATGCAGAGCAGTCACTGCATGATTTGCATGCAAAATTTCACCTATCCAAACATTTTTCCCTCTGTCACTAAATGTTCTACATTCCTGCAGGCTGTAGATGATTGATAACAACAGAGTGATCATATTAGTATAATGGAAGATGTTTAGTTGTCTTTGACAGTGATTACACTCAAACAATCATTGAAGTATAGCTGAAAGTACAACGAAATTCTATCAAATGTAGCTCAAAGCCTATCTCACGCTGTGCTAAAACTACCTACTAAAAGTGACTTTTCATATTTATCACAATTGTAATCTTTCACTCCCAGGTATTTAATTGTAAACAAATTGTTGATAAGGACAAGGCTGGGTGGTGGACTACACATATTACATGACACACTTGTAATTGTATTAATGTATGCATCAGACACTTCAAGTTTACTGCCTGGATGTATGTATGTCATATGTCATATGTGTAGTGGACAAGCCAGCCTTGTCCTTATCAACAATTTGTTTACAATTAAACACCAGGGAGTGAAAGATTAGACCTGTGATCAATAGAGAAACTGGCTGTTTGTTGGTAGTTTTGGCACAGCTTGAGACAGGCTTAGAGGTTCAATAGAAGGTCATTGTGAGTTATAATATATATACAAAAAAAATTATGCTTTCAATGGAAACAAAATGAAATAAATAACAGTTGATATAATTTTTTTTTCAGATCTTTTGACAGATGATGACCTAATAGCAGGTGAAGGTCTTAAAAAAACTAATCTTATAGCAGGTGCCATAGCAGATGCTGTCAATAACATTGTCAAGCATGCAGCCAAAGTGTTTACAGGGTCTGACGACTCTACCAAACCCACGGCATGTGTTGGTAAGTTATCTACAGACATTAATTGAGATTGTCAGCATTTGTCAGGTGATAAGTGATCATTGCTTATACTATAGTGAGCTTTACTACAGAAGACTCACAAGTTTGCAATAATCAATAACATTCCATTGGGATGTAAAAAAGAATAACCCCCTGACTTGAACTTTTGCCTGCCAGGAAATACAAGAGGTAACAAACCTGAAATATTAAGATAAAATTTTCTTGGAAATCTGTGGCTTTGCGACTTGTACCGGATGGAGAATGTCAGACATAGTTCAGTTTATGTAACTCAATGTACTATTGATGGCATATTGTTTTTGAAGCAATGAAATAGTCACAGAGATGAATACATGCTGTGATTTTAGAATATTGAAGTTTGTAGTACAGGTTAGAGTTATATATCCTACTTTGTTGAGACTGGTAATTCTGTTACTATTCTATGCTTGCAGATCTATCATGTCTATGGTAGATGCAATGTGGTATGGACTCACACATGCACACACACAGACACACGTGAGTGTAGTCATGTAGTAACACATGCGTGCACACACACACACACACGCACACACATACATACACACACACATACATACATACATACACACATACATATACACACATACACACACATACATACACACACACACACAGAGAGAGAGACACACACACATACATACATACATACATACATACATACATACATACATACATACATACATACATACATACATACATACATACATACATACATACATACATACATACACAACTGATCGCAGTATACAAACAATACACCAGTATTCAACAGTGACAAACATATAGTCTAAAAGTGACAGCTGACAAGTCACAACAAAGTCAAATTTCAACTACATATTTATGGTAATATTTATACCTATCCTTCTTTTTACACAGACTCTGATGACAATTTACATGAATTAAGACCATGTCTACCAGAAGAAGATCCGTAAGTTGATTACTCTCTCAATTCTTTTATTTTCAAAGTTCTCAAGATTTTAAAGTCACATCCCTATGAGATAATTCTTTGAATATTTTGTTTGCAACTAGTGTCCAAAGACTGAGTTCTTGATTATCAAAATGATTACAAAAGATATGGTAACATTTATTGTATTTTTCATTCTGTAGTTGAAAATGTGTCTTACATAAAATGTTGTGGTGTAGAATATATATTGGAAACTCATTCTCGCAAATAAGAGCTGATATTTCTTCTGTGACACGATGAGTCTTGGATGGTGTCGTAAAAGAGGCTGTTGTTTACGACAATGAGGAAACTTGCAAACCTGCCATCTTTACTGGTGTTGCCAACTGCATTGTGGGACTGTTGTACAACTGATACCATCAATAAATTATTGTAGTGAAAAAAATGATAACATGTTGGTAACTATGGGTAGTCATGGTTACCCAGACCCTTGCAGGAAGGCTATCCTTCTGATCATCCCAGATTAGGTATTACTACAGCTACAAATAATCTAGACTTGTTTACCCAGACCCCTCCAGTAAGGCTATCCCTCTGAGCATCCCAGATCACATGTAATAGCAACTGCAAGCATTCCCACAATCCCCTAGTCCTTGTATCTGAGCATGCTCTGTTTTGAATCAAATTCGTTATTGTATAATCTGTTTATATGTATGACTTCTGTTTGATTGACAGCAATATTAGAATTGGGTTACATTGTATCATTTCTGTTTGATTGACAGCAATATTACAATTGAGTTACATTGTATCATTTCTGTTTGATTGACAGCAATATTACAATTGAGTTACATTGTATCATTTCTGTTTGATTGACAGCAATATTACAATTGGGTTACATTGTATCATTTCTGTTTGATTGACAGCAATATTACAATTGGGTTACATTGTATCATTTCTGTTTGATTGACAGCAATATTACAATTGAGTTACATTGTATCATTTCTGTTTGATTGACAGCAATATTACAATTGAGTTACATTGTATCATTTCTGTTTGATTGACAGCAATATTACAATTGGGTTATATTGTATCATTTCTGTTTGATTGACAGCAATATTACAACTCAGAAACCACCGGAAGATAAAGGATGTGTAGCTGTGGATATGGAAAATTTTGATAAAGATACAGCAATTCCAAAAATTAATAGTAATGACAAGAAAAACTTGACATGGAAAGAGACACTGTATGATCTATGTGATCAATGTACTTACTGTCAGAAATGTGACTATAGTGAATACTTCCCTGTTTGTAATTATGTCAAATACATGAAAGCATTTCAACCAATTACATGTAAATATTTCACCGTTAAAACGCCAACTCCACAAACACAGAGAACTAGTAGCTCAAAAGAGAAAGACAGAACGAAAAAGAGTGAGAAAGAAGAAGGAAAAGACGAAGAGAAGACTGTGGATGTTGAAAGTGATAAAACAAAAGAGGATGCTATCAAAGATAGTGTCTCCACCATACATATATCTTCAAAAATGGAAAGCAAAAGAACTACTGATATTAAATCATCGGAAAGTGTGCCTCTAAGTAGTAACACCATGGACAAACAGCCTACTGACACGGGTAACAAACAGGGAAATATAAAGACAGCGCCCTCACCCAATGGCAAGGACAGCATTCAAGGTGTGGCCGTAGAGGGCAGCGAAGTAACTCGAGAAATCAAAATAACTACTGACATGCCTAAAACTGATACAGAACAGAAATTGAAAACTGATTCACCAGAAAATATTGGTTTAAAAACTGATCAAACTGAGATAACAAAGAGTAAATTAGATCAAGTTGAACCTTTTGTGCCAGTTACAACAAAATCTGAAATGCATATCAAGTCAAGTGAGACAAAACCGCTTGACCATGTAACCATAGCAACTCCTGAAATCAAAGAAACAACTTCATTGAATGTTGAAAACACAGTCACTGCCACCACAATAGCTGAACATACACAGATCACCCCAACACCTTCACTTACTGTTGAAAAGACTGAAGCAGCCAGTACACAGGACAACAATAATGCAATACAATCCACCAATGAAAACACAGCTTCTAAAGCAGAGCCTGTTGCCAAGACAACTGATTTACATACTGAGAAAGAGGTGAAAGAGATAGACAGTGGACAAACAGAGCAATCTATAGGAACCAGTGGGTCTTCAGTTCCTGCAAATAAAGAATCAATATTCATGAGACTCAATAATCGCATTAAAGATTTGGAGTATAATATGTCTTTAAGTCAACAGTACCTTCAAGAACTCAGTCAAAAGTAAGTACAATATCTTGTTAGTTGTATAAACTCAGTCAAAAGTAAGTACAATATCTTGTTAGTTGTATAAACTCAGTCAAAAGTAAGTACAATATCTTGTTAGTTGTATAAACTCAGTCAAAAGTAAGTACAATATCTTGTAAGTTGTATAAACTCAGTCAAAAGTAAGTACAATATCTTGTAAGTTGTATAAACTCAGTCTAAAGTGAGTACAATATCTTGTTAGTTGTATAAACTCAGTCAAAAGTAAGTACAATATCTTGTTAGTTGTATAAACTCAGTCAATGGTAAAATTTCATTATATATATTGTATATCTGTTTTTGTGACTGACAGTTTCATTAGTATTTTCATGCAGGGGCACAATTGCCGATTAAAAAACAAGGGGTGTCAAAGAACCAATTGAAAATTGCATTGCGTTAACAACCAAATATATTGTACATAAATATATATGCCAAGATGTATCAACAATAGTTTAGATTCTCACTTCCTTAGATTCAAATAAAGGTAAAGTTTACAGTGCATGGGTGTAGTATGATTAATGTGACAATTGAGTTTGGACATTATCATACACTTCATGTAGGGTCTATGGTTTGGACATTACCATGTAAATGTATCTCCTCATCAATAAGTACATGTAGTTAAATGGAATGTGATGCATTCATGTGTTTGTTGTGTTGTTTTGTGCAGGTATCGTAAACAGATGGAAGAACTGCAGAAAACCTTCAACAAAACTATTAGTAAATTAACAGAGACATCTAAAGAAGCGGAAAGCAAGGTAAACATGCAAACTACATGCAACCAACAATCCTACCAAACATACTTTGAACAGTGAAAATAACGAATACCAGTATTGTACACACAGGAAGTAATCACTATGTCATGTCATGTCATGTCACAGACAAGTTTCTTCCTAGTTTGGGTTCATGTCCAGTCTTCACATGATTGTATTCATTGCTTCCCATTATATTTATGTATGTAGGTGTTTAAACTGGAAAGTTGATGATTACTTAAAATCCAAATTACACTCCCTCTTCTGATCAGTATGGGCACTGTGCACCCAGTTGTTACATGGCGTTTACCAATTTGACATATTGGAATCTATACCTCTTCTGATCAGTATGGCCACTGTAACACTTCGTTATTATTCTAGCATTTACCAAGTTAAAATATTAAAATCTCATGATTAAATAGTTCTGTCTTCACTGTAAATTTACTTTATTTGCCCAAAAAATAGCTTGTAACTGAAGTACCATTCAATTTTAACAAGTCCATACTTATAGTCCTGGTAGTCTTACTGTTGTTTGCAACAAAAGCTCTAGATAGAGTACTTTCTTGCAGTCATTCATTGACTTCAAATATTTATTTCACATAGTAAGTGGCAATAACTCACTCAGTTAATGATAAACATGAGATTGACTGTAACGTTGATTATTAGAATTAGGTCGGCTGGATTTATTTGACCTGATTTCCATTGATTTATATTAGGATCAAAAACAAGAAGAAGCCATTAGTAGCCTTGAAGAACATGTGGTACGTCTTACCAATATACTCCAGAATGTCTCAGAAGAAATAACTGTCAAACAGAGTCAGGTATGGCCACTTTTACAAACAGAAATGTTATTTCTAGTACTGTAGAAAAACTTACATTTCATTGCAATATCTTTACATGTGCTAATGGTTTGTTTGACCCAGGACGTGTCAAACATATGTAGGAAGATTATTTGCACACACACTAGCTTACATACATACATAGATACATGCATGCATGCATGAATGAATGAATGAATGAATGAATGAATGAATGAATGAATGAATGAATGAATGAATGATGAGTGAATGAATGAATGAATGAATGAATGAATGAATGATGAGTGAATGAATGAATGAATGAATGAATGATGAGTGAATGAATGAATGAATGAATGAATGAATGATGAGTGAATGATAGTGAGAGAATGGCATGCATATACACAAATATCTTTATGTGGTTTGTTGCCATACAAAGCATGTGACAATCTAATGCCATGTATATTGTATGTCCTTTATGATATTCTCAAGCAAGGGATGAAGAGAGAAGGAAAATTGTCTTGATCGGTGTGTGTGTGTGTGTGTGTGTGTGTGTGTGTGTGTGTGTGTGTGTGTGGATGTGTGTGTGTGTGTGTGTGTGTGTGTGTGAAAGTGCTTAAATGCTTGAGTGTGTGTGTATGTGTAAGTTATTTCAATTGTATGGATAAATGTAAGAACACAATAGTTGATATAAATATCTACTCTAATCTAATTGGTTGATAGATTTCTCTATTTTTCCTCTTTTCAGATGATCGAGAGACATTTCTTCCTGATGCTGATAGAAGTATTAATTATTAGTTTCCTCTTCCTATTCTGTACGTCACGACATGCCAGACTTACGCCACTTGTCATCAATCAACCCTCAGTTGTAACTAATACACCACCTAAGACTAAAACTAAAAAGAAAATCAAACGACGCAACTCTGCAGATGGTACAATTAATCATAAAAAGTTAGAAATGGATGATGTTATAAAGAGACATCAAGATGATGAAAATATTCAAATAAAGGGTGAGTCTCTCTCTCTTCCTCCCTCTCATTCTCTCTCCCCCCTCTCTCACATTCCTCTCCTCCCTTCCCTCCCTCTAACTCTCTCTTCCCTCTGTCTCTCCTTCCTCCCTGCCTCTCCCTCCTCCCCCTCTCTCTCCCTCCCTCCCCTCTCTTCCCGTCTCTTGCTCTCGCTCCTCCCTCCCTGTCTCTCCCTCTCACTCTTCCCCTCCTCTATGTCTCTCCCTTCCTCCTCTCCATCTGTCTCCCTCCCTCTTTCCTTCCTCCGTCACTCCTTCCCCCTCTCTCTCTCCCTCACACAGACACACACACACAGACACACACACAGACACACACACAGACACACACACACACAGACACACACACACACACAGGCTGGCAATCAGTAGCTTGCAAAGTGTGCCCCCAATTCAACTGATACATTGACCCCAAAACTGTGAAATATGAACCCAACATATCACACTATCATAATAGACTCATCGTACTCAACGAACAAATTTATTGCTACAATATATGATATTCTAATAGTATGGCAGGAGATTTTAATTGATATTTATGTGTTTGTATTTTAGGAGACTATAGCAGTTTACTTATTATTGAACCTACCAAACCATTAATGAATGTACTACAAGGGGTAAGTCTAACTTATCATACACTTATCAGTGAATGAGTAATTCAGCCAATCAGCTTCTTAGTATGGTATCAATGAAAATTGCTAAGTTTTCATTACTGACTTCACAGGCTGTAAGGTGAGAATGCTTGCAAGGTTAACCATCTAGCCTGCTGTAAAGGCGAACATAGCTATGTGTGTGTGTCATGTAAAATTGAGTTTTCTTATTCAATATGCTGTCAACATTTCTTATTCTCAATATGGACATAACACAATATAATGCAATTTGTGTTATTCTTAATTTTTTTAAATTTTAAATTTTTTTTATTATAATGGAATTTGTGTTATTTTCTTGACAGACGGGAGAGAAAGAGGATGTTAAAGTCCATATCAAAAAATACAAGTCAAAAGTGAAAGGTAGAAGTAGGTTTGGATCAGCATCATCTAGTTGCCTTGACAATACGAACTCTCATGATGCCCATGTCAGCAACCAATCAAGAACAAATATTTCCAGTGCTGGGCTTATCTTCAGTGGCAGTGCTCACCGACATCCAGCTGTAGAGGGCAGTCACACACACCCAAAATTGTGCAATGGAAAAAGCATTCCAAAAATTAAAAGAGCAGAAACCTTTGATCGCATTGAGACTTTATATGAATCCATTGGAACTGCAGAGAGTGGCAAAATTCATCGCAATGTCTCATTTCCACCCTCAAACAAACATCGCAAAGGATCCCACAGTAGGAGGGAAAAAGCAGGGCATCTGTTCTGACCAGGTTCTTACTTAATTATTACCACTAAAGGCAATACAGCACTGTTTTGTTATATTTACGTTTCTGTTTTTCTTTTGATCTCAAGTCATCAGATGACCAAACATTTTCAGTATCAATCAATTCCCACCAAATGTTTATTTAAAAACTCATATTTTTCTACATTACGTTTCCCTTTCCTCATTATTATGACTAATTTAGGAACGATTTGTAGGTACAACTGTCGAGAAGTGAATTGATGTCTGAATTTCTTTTTAATGTGATATAGTGTATATATATATTTTGACCTCTCTGACCTCGGGCACATGATGAATTAACCTTTGACCTCAGTCAGATGATGAATTGTGCTCTTATACATTAATATAGTCAATATTGAATCTCAAAATTTCATTGTTAAAAAACCAGGGCATTCAATCTCAAAAAATCAAGTCTGTGTAATGCAGATAAAATATTGGTGCAATAATATTATAAGAGTCAACCAAATTTCAGTGTATTTATCAAACAGCTTGTCACTTGGTTTGGAATCAAGAGTTTTAGTCTACCCCCCCCCCCCCCTGTCTCTCTCTCTCTCTCTCTCTCTCTCTCTCTCTCTCTCTCTCTCTCTCTCTCTCTCTCTCTCTCTCTCTCTCTCTCTCTCTCTCTCTCTCTCTCTCTCTCTCTCTCTCTCTCTCTCTCTCTCTCTCTCTCTCTCTCTGTGTGTGTGTGTGTGCTTGGCTGTGGACTTTACAATTATACAAGTAAGGGGTGGCCAACTACTGAGGGACACAACTGTAATCACTACTTGTTACTGCATGGTTTCTTTTCTTTGCTGGCAAAACAATGATTGCCATTGTGTCCCTCTGTACCTTGTCAGCCACCCCTGTCATAAAGTTGTACAGTCCTGGCTTACTGAATGACGCTTGGGAGCAGAGTAATACTCTTGATTACCTTGAAGTGTGCAAACCACTGGACAATCAATCCTTCAAAGTTTTGTCCTGGGCGTTAGACAACCTTGTTATGTAAATAACATGATATTGTGTTTTAGAGGCTGGTTGTGATATCAAGACTTGTATGTACACCTTCGTTTTGTTTTCACGTTAAGTTTACTTTCTTGTTCTACTGTTGTATGTATTGTTCTCATCAATTGTATGTTATCAAAAATATTTTTACTGGTCCAAAATTCTAAAAATTAAAAGTTTATCACCAGAATAATACAAAGGAAGACCATTGTTACATATGTATATATATATGTCAAGTCTAAAAAATCTTGTTGAGATTATGATCTCTATTCTTTACACATGGTTTTATTGTGTACTGTACAGTCAGTGTTTTATTGACTTCGGGGCACAGAGGCCTAGAGTTAGTGCTATTTATTCTCTTAACTACCTTCACCAATAGATTATAAAGTTACAGTGTATCTCATATTTTGCTTCATTTCATTCCATCTGACTCTCAATGGGGTTGTTGTGATCCCTTGAAAATTTTAACACCTTGCAGACATCCGAGTATACTTGTCTACTGCCCTCACCAGTTAGTTAGGATGTTTCTTTTGTTTTTACTGGTTTTATATACCACTACTATATTGGGCACTTACTTTTTGTCGAGTCTTATATCCACTAATCTTTAATGTTGAAGGTGATGTGGTCATAAAGACAAGACTTTTTTTATATTATATATTATAATTTTAGACATTTGATTGATTTCAGAGAGAAATGTTGCGACAAAAATAATTTATGGATGACAATATTGATGTGTTCCATTCCATCTAGCTGCATCAATATATTGGCATTCTGACATCCCATTGACAATTCAAATGATTCAAAATATTACAATATTTGGTCTCCAATGTTTTAAATTGCCAAATTTATGTTTTTTTGTTTGATATTAAAGTTAGTAAGAATTGACACTGGAGCCAATTAATGAAGATTTAGTCTAAGTACACCAATACTACTGTCTATGCAGCAATTTCAATAGCGTTCTTACTTGACAATGGACTAAACTATGCGATGTTGTCATCCATGATTGTTGACACTTGAACTTGAACTCTGACCTTTGACCACCTCAGATTGTTCTCATTCTGAGAATGTGCAGTAAAGTACAAAATGAAGTCTTTACAAGGAGTATTTATCATGTTTATAGTACGCTATGATGGAGTGGATTGCGCATTGTATTCATTGCCCCTTGTACAATGTTTAACACTTTGTCAAAAAATGTTGAATTGGTGCTATGTTTAACGAATAGCAACAGTTAATGCTAAGAAATAAAGAAAATTCAATTTATACGCACTCATCTAGTTATGTCTTGCTTTCCAAAAAAAAAATTGTATAAAGCAACAAAGTACATTAGTAATGGTAAATAGTCATTAAGCTGTTGCTATGGATATAATCTTTGTTGCTAGACATATTTGGGCTTGCCGTATTTGATTTTAGCACAGTGGCCGTACAGATGGTCAGACAGAGTCCACTGTAATAGTCCCCCTTCATGAGGACTAAATATATAGTAGGTAAAAACTGAAGTGTAGTGTTGTGATGAAGACAAAAAATTTTCTTTTCTTGCAAATGTACAAAGTAAACAACTGCTCCTGTATACTTCACACATACAAAAAATATTCACAGCCCTCCTTTAAGCTTCACTTTTTTTTAGGCTCACCCCATTCTATGATAAGTACACTTACCCCTTGTAGTATGTTCCCTGACACAGTATCATGTGAATGAACATAAAGTAAGCAAAGGATTAGCTATGGGTTTATCACAGGGGGCAGGAGGCATAAACATTTTTTTCCATGATTTCCCGAATTCTTATATTATTTTCTTGTTTTTGTCTACATTTCAAATAGAATTTTAAGTATCATAGCTATTATTTCCACTGACTGTCTGTCTGATTTCTTGATTACTCATTATCTGACTATTAATGGTGACCATGGCCATAAGTCCAATTAGTAGATGTTTACAACACATTATGGTATCACGCACATGTACGTAAGACTGGCGTTCCGAGGATGCCCTATTCAAACAGGTTATCTTAACAACAGGATACTGTGAAGAACAGTGATAATCTATCCATGGATGTATCTTGATAACAGAGCCATGATCTATCTAAAGAACATTGTAACAATAGCAAAAATCAGAACCACAAAGGTTATGAATTTCAAGAAACCATTGGATTCGGACTTCTTCGGCAGGTCTACTTTGCGCGTTTTAGTGGCCGATATTACCCTATCCCAATACATTTCAATGGCCTCTTTAGCACCATCCCATTTTCCAGGACCATCTAGACGATACTGATATGGAGTAAATGGACCAAAGAAGCACTTCAAGGCGAAATTAGGATCACTGAAAAATAGGCGGAGTAAATTTGGTCGTACTTCAATCTGATTGGCTATTTCATCCATGTATTCAATGTAGTCAACCTGGATTGTATGACGCTGTGATTTGACATATCGTGTTGCCATGGCATCTTTCTTGGCCTGGATGTCAGCCATCATGACTTCTTTGCTTGGTAGTTTGGAAAGTCCCTTGAAGACTCTCGTAGCCCATCGACACTGGATTTCTGCTATTGGGTTGATGGCTCCGAGTGGTTGGACCATGGAAATAATTGCTAGGGTACCATGTGCCAAACTGGGTGGAAACACGTACTTGTACACAGAGACTTCGTTATTGGTTACCTTGACAACAGATTCATCTAGGAAGGGGAAACCAAAAGAGTACCCAGTTGCCATGATAACTTCATCAATATCGTCTTCTACTGTGCCATCTTCAAACTCGACACTGGTCTTGTGGAAACACCTGACATTGGTTTTGACCTTGATACGACCAGACAAGATTTCGTTGGGTAGTATATCATTGACTGTTGGGTGTGCCTGCATTGGGTTGTGTTTGGGTTGTAGACCATAGTTGGCGTGGTTGAATCGTTTGTTTAACGCCTGCTCAAGACCTTTTATTATCATAGTCTTGGGAAACAATTTGAAGTAGCGACGGCAACCAACTGTACCCAATGGGAAACCATTATCACCGACACGATTGAAAACCCATGTACCCCTCCTTGTACTGAGGAAGACCTGCAATGAACAGAATCTTAATAAATTATTTTTAATACTTTTAATGTCATAAAAAATGTGACATTTCCCTTCGCATTGACAGGGAATATATTGATATAGAGGTTACATTGTCACAAATAGATAAATAATTGAAAAGCAAGGATTACAATACACTCAAATTAACAAATACATGTACACTTAGCAGTGATTACATTACAGGGAGCACAGGAGCCTTGTTACAAACAAACAAACACACACACACACACACACACACACACAACAAATACATAAATAAATGAACAAACATATGCATGGGTAGATGGAATGTCATTTTAAACTCACATAAAACTATACATGTATATATGTGCCTGTACACTATTGAAATAATATGCTATGTCTTTACAAACAACACTTATGGAGGAGTATATATATATATATATATATATATATATATATATATATATATATATATATATATATATATATATATATATATATATATATATATAGAAACATAGTACATTATTTCAATTGTATACATTCCCTTAATATACTTATATACATGTAGATAGTTGTCCACAAGTTTAAATGATATTCCATTTACCAAAGCATGTGTGTTTGTTTGTAACATTAGGCAAGAAGTGAGTGTGTTGAATCTTTGATACATGTAATTATTGTACATATAGTCTGGATGACTATGTGGTCTCTGTGAATGGAGGTGTAAATCGTAACAATACCGTATAGGAACTAGACTACAGTTACGTATAAAGTTGGCGTCAGATTCAGATTCAGACTTTGCGGACAACATGAGGCTAGTCTCATATAGTATTCATATATAGTCTCGTGCATATCATGATGACACCCCATGAAGCTGTCAACAAGAAATACTACAGGAAATATCCCATTTAACATCCACCATAAAATGTCACTTCTAAAGACTTATGTAGCCGCCTCAACATTATTATTTCTTGTTTTGACTGCATTTGTTGAGTGATTTTCTGTAAGTGAAACCATGAGACTGAATCTGAGGCTCAATATAAGACTAGCCTCGTATTATCATCCAATGTGAATCTGATTCTGAATCTGAGACTAACTTTATATATACAGGTAACAGAGTAATCACCGGATACGTATTACCATTAGCGCTGGAGGAGCTATCATTATTATTGCCTAAAAATTATTTTCTTGGCATTAATTTTCACTAATTTTCTTAGTGTAGTAAACCTTCTACAGCTCAGATACTTGTCTTGGTCAAGTTGGTGTTAATACTTTCCAAGAAGCTTCTGAGATAGTAACAGCAAGACAAGTCTGAGCTTATCTGCGATACTTACTTGTGACCCAACTCTAGCCAACTCCACTGCTGCATCACCACCAGAATTACCAATACCAATAACCAAGATGCGTTTATTCTCGTACCCTTTAGGAACCTTGTAATCGTGGGTGTGTATAATCCGTCCCTGGAACTCATCTTGGCCAGGAAATGTTGGCTTATGTGGATCCACATGGTGACCTGAACATACCAATACTGCATCAAAGGTTTCAGTTTTGGTGTCGTTCTTCTCTGTGTCTGTATACTTCACATCCCATTTACCAGTAGCATTGTAGTCAGAGGCAGGTTGAACGCTGCTTACGAGGGTGTTGAAATAGATATGCTTCAGTAGCCCGAAATGTTTGGTATACAATCTAAAATATTCCATAACTCTAGTGTTGTGCATGAAGTTAGGATACTCTTTAGGAGCAGGAAAATCACTGTAACACATGATTTCTTTGTCTGTATTGATGATGGTAGAACGGAAAACGCTGGCATGGCCTTCTTTGATATCAGTATGGTAGTTCCATAAACCTCCAATATCTGTACCCTTCTCAAAACACACCGGTTCTAAGCCTTCATCAAGACAACATTTGATAGCCGCTAGACCGCTAGCACCAACTCCAATGATAGCTACTCTCTTCGCCATGTTTTACGGTTTTGACTGGTGCCAAAAGTGCGATATTTTACTTGTGTAAGGGATACACCATTTTATATCTGGGGTGGGGTTGGAGGATTTTCGAAAAAAAAACTATTCCCAGGTACGCGTGCGTCTATTTGCTACTTTTGAATGTCGGTTGATAGACACTGCACTGTCAGCAATATGCTTGTCTGGACGCGGAGCAGTGCGACAGGAGGACAATGGGGAAATTTTAAGCAAATATTTTTTTTTAAGTTGCTGAACCTCCACTAGGCCAAAACAATTTGATGCCTATAGACCTAGCTGCTCTTGCAAAAAAACATCTGCTGTCATGGTGGCCGAAACAAATCCTCCAGCCCCCCCCCCGAAAAATCAAATGGTTTAGCCCTATGCCACAGTCAGGTTAAAATTTGAAGAAGAATGGCCTCACCTTCAGAAATATCTTTAATTACGTAATATGGTAAGCTCTACGTAACAGAACACATACACGATACAGGTGAAACAATAAATATTAACAATAGCATGCTTTACACCACTTCACATATCTAGACCCCCAGGGATCTAGGCCCTGTTTCACGATTACATTTGTTAAACGATTGCATCGACACTGTGTGCCATTGCACTAGTACGATGTAATATTAAAATAATGCGCTACGTATACAATAGTCTACCTGCTAGACCTTGGATGTTCTTCCGATAGAATACAACACACGCCCGAACATCGCTATCGAGGATGGAATATTCGGGCAAGCCCTCACTGCGAACTTCGTTCGCTTATAGTATCGAAAGAAAGCCCGAACGTCTAGCAGCAAGACTACGTATACAGTAGAAAAACATACACTTGTAAGTTGTATCGAAAATGTAAGGCAAAAAAAGAGAATTGTTTCTGGTCGGGACATTTTAGAAATTCCATTAATTCAATACAGCGCTGTTGTTGTTATTTACAACAGCTTTAGTTCTTTATACATATTTAATGTTTCCTGATTTTTTTGTTTCTATATGTTGACTCTAGATAAGTCGACACTCCGGCGAATCTGACACTGTACCTTCTCTCCCTTGAATCGAGTCTCGCATCCCGTCTGCAAGCAAGAGTAAATATACACGTACCTAGTCTGGGACCGTGCACTCCATATTTCATGTCCTTACCATGATGCATGGTCATGGAGTGCCAGTGTTTGGCTAATGTCAGCTACCCAACAGGCTTGCTTTCATTGATTCATATATGGCTAAATAATATTGTTCACTATAAGGGGCTTAATTTTTATGTATGCACAAACTGGACACTGATATATACAGAAACTGTAAAAAAAAAACCTCTGTCGCGTGATAGGGAATGTGATTGGGCGGAGATCGGTGGTATTGATGTGTCTGACTTAGACACCTGGGTTTCGGGTGCCATGTGGAAAGGGATCGGATGAGGTGGGTACAGGTACGTGGGCTGAGGCTATTTTTACCACCGTGCACGCCTGTATAGACGTAAGGACGATTATGTGTTTCCAGTCGTTGATGGCACTATACTGTGATTTCGGGAACGGTCACCCGCCTTCACAAAATGTCGACAGTGAGTGGGTGCATACGGATTACTGAACGGTACTTTAACTTTAATTGAGAGTTTAGAGTCATACAGAAAAACAGAGAGACAGACAGACAGACAGACAGACAGACAGACAGACAGACAGACAGACAGACAGACAGACAGACAGACATAGATACATACATACATAAATACATACATACATACATACATACATACATACATACATACATACATACATACACACACACATTCATACATACATACATACATACATACATACATACATACATACATACATACATATACATACATACATACATACATACATACATACATACATACATACATACATACATACAGACAGACAGACAGACAGACAGACAGACAGACAGACAGACAAACAGACAAGTATAGATAGGGGTAGCTAGCTAGATACTTAATTGTGTCATTATGTTTAATATATTTTCATTCACTCATACATAATTTGAGTACACCTGGTATGTTTATTTGTGTTGTTTGTTTTTATTTATGGCGCTAGCTCGTATTCTGTCGACTTGTTACAAACGCCTGTGAGTAGATGGCACAAAGTATATTTGGTAGAGATCACATCATATTTCTTACATGACATATATATTACACAACTCGGGAATTATTATTCCACGCAAACATAAATCAATTAACCACTCATGAGACCATTCGATATCATAAGATCACACTCAGCGGATTCACACCAGGAGCAATGTGAGCTCGCGGCCGGCGAAATAGAAGAGGGCGGACAATCCACAGACACTTGTCATAGGCTATGCTATGATTCATATCCCTCGACTGACGTGCTACATCCAGCCTCCTTCAAGTTTGAATGATGATAATGGTTCGTCGTTTGCCAAGGACTCGATTTTCGGTACCTACACCAGGTAATCTATACTCTACACAATGGCAAAAATAAGCAGTGACAAACTTTTACATATAAGCTTATATGACGTACAAATTATGTTCTATTAGAAAGATTCCAAGATTATCATATTAATTACAAAACACCTGTTGCAGAGACCGTTACTTCGACTGTGTGGGGGAATAGCTAGACAAGATTTAAGACACTGTTCCTATATCACATCAAGATACTGTACGTCCCCGGGACTGTTTCCAGGAGTAACGCATATATAAGATATGCTTCACGCATTACATCACGTTTTAGTAAAAGCTCGAATGTTGTGCAAACACTTTAAAAGTCTACTTACCGAGGACGATGTTACCACACACTTTTCACCTAAACGCCAACTCTGCACATGTACAATGTTATATATACCTGTACAGCTATCAGATAAAGCCAACGAACTTTTCGCAATAAATGATGCCCTTTGAACTGATCAATAAACACTTGGCTACATAAATATACTTGGGACTTCTTCTCCATTCAGTTGTTATATTAGTAAAACATATAAGAAAAGCACATGACATATTTCAATTAAATCATTTTTGTTACAGTTTTCATCACATACAAAATTGCGAATATTTGAATGTAGCGTCATGGTTTTTTGAAGCTTTGCCCCTTGAAACCATTTTCACGTTTTTCCCCATAAAAAAAGACATTTTGATCAAGGGCATACTATGACAGAGCAATGAATTGACAGTCTGCTGATAATCAAATTATCTGATACATTTACTAAATAAAATACACCGACTTTGATTTTCTTAGACAAAGGTATTTTTTCTCAGAAACTTTCTCAAAAGTAAGAGTTTAAAGAAATCACAGGGACCAGCGCGATTCTTACAGTTCGTGTAAAAGGGACGTTTGTTGGCAGCATAGGGGCATGTACTGTTTGTTAGATTATTGTTTTCCATGTCCACGGGATATAACAACGTTTTGACTATGATTTCCTACCTGTGAGGAAACATGTGTGTTGTATTTACTAGTATAGAAATTGATACATTTGTAGCAGCAGGATTCGTATATTTAAAAAAGAAAGAAAACGGCAATCTAATCAATAATACGTGCCCCAGTCATCGTCGCAAACCACGGCTTGTTTTACGGCAACGTTCTTAACGAGCCTCCCATGAGGCCATGTAGTGGTACTGGTAGAAATAATAACTCTGCGAGAATGGCCCCAGTGGGTTGCAGCGAAGATTGGGCGAGTATTTGCGAAGTATTTCGACAGATTTAACTAAGCCGTTCACCTCGATGGGGGAAATCTACTCTTCCATTCTATCGACTGAGCTAAAAGACCGACAGCAAACTTGACAAATTGATCCTTGGCTGACGTCACTTATCTTTCTTTTTTTAAATGTCACGTGACATATCATATGTTAGTCACTGTACGGCTCAAACCATTGGTGATTCTAAAAATTCAGGCTTGCTTTGTTTTAGGAAGCAACTTTATTGCCCGTGTCTGTTTGAGTGTCTATTTATCTCATTAAAGATCTGGATACAACAAAAATTATCTTTCAAATTAGGAAATATGTTTTTTTTCAACAAAATAAGACAAATAAACCAATTATTTAAGAGGGCGGGTGGAATATAAACAAATTAATGAGGTGTGTAGTAGCCTTAATCCTTGCCCCACCCCCACACGTGCAGTATACAACACACCTGGCTTCCACTGTGTAAAACGTGTTGTTGAACTAGCATTGAATTGGAAGTGAACCTGGCACAAAATAATGTCTAGGTATCCGTTTATCAGTTATCAAAACATAGTAAGGGAGTTGTCATTATTTATGATGGGGGGTCACTTTGAAAAACATTTGTTTTTTCTTATGCAAATACTTTGGCTGGGTTTAGTAATTTTAGTGAGCAAGGCTAGGGGAGGGGGTTATTCTTTGGTAATTCATCTGAAACCCCCCCCCCCAGCAGTGATGATAGCTCCCTAGTACCAACAACTAATATAGGCATATAAATGAGGTGTTTCTATTAAGTTTATTTTGATTTTAAGCAAAAAATATTGCTAGAATGTGTAACTATTCCATGATTGAATTATGCACACAAAAAATTCACAATGTCAAAAAGGTCATGAATAGTGCAACAGAAGGGTGAATAATTGAACACATGCAGATTTTGAAAGATTTTATTCAAGTTTTTTATTTCATTTCAAATTCAAAATAACTTCAATCTTTGTAATATATTGCGTGGTAATAATTATAAAATATACTATATATATTATATTAAAAAATTATACTATTTTTCATAACTGGTCTTCAGTTCTTTTCCCCCATGTGTTAGGAAATTTGGGAATTGCTCTTCAAAATGAACCTTATGTCAACACAACTGGATAGATTAAGTACATTTTTTTCAATTTTTTCAATTTCAATCAGACTTTGAATGATTTCTATGGCTTCATTACTTATACAAAGGGATAGCTAACCCTCTTGTTTACTCTTTGTGCAATAAACAAATCTACCAAATAACAAAAAGTTGGAAATGTTGGTAATATCTGATAGAATTTATTCTTCTTTGGTAGTGTCATATTCTAGGTAAGAATCAAAATAAACGGCCTAAGCAAGAAATTTGGATACACAACAACTTAAAGTTGTTGCCGCCAATATTATCATTTGCTTCAAACGCAAATTCATCTGTGTTGGCAAATCATTAATATCAAATTGAACTTTTGCTCCAAACACAACAATGAAATTTTAAACTGCACGCTTCAGTCTTTGTCAACAGATTGACCCACTAACTTCCAGGCATCTATGATCACTGATTAGGCTCATGTGTCCATGGGTCACATGTACTGAATAGTGGGGTCAATCTGTTCACAAAGACTGAAGTGTGCAGTCGAAATTTTCACGTACAATTTTGAAGTTTGTGTTTGGAACAAAAGTTCACTTCAATACTATTATCATTTGCTCATTACAATTACAATGTTCATGGTTTTTTTGAGAGAAGAACGGATTAAAATTTTTGTACAGATGTTGATAGATTAGTAGTATTGGTTTCTGAGTTTATCTTCACAGCTACTAAAACAGTGACTGACAATGACATTGTTGAATATATTCAATGTTGAAACAAGTGTTCAGTATTTCTGGACACTGCTACCATGAGCTTTGCGCTAAAGTCAAAGACAATTAAAAAAGTTGGTTGATTTACATTTTTTCTGAACATTTCCACAGGTATAGATTTAGTCAGCAATTGAGACTGAAATGAACTACACAAGAAAAACTCTCAGAGATTCTATTTGTAATACTTCATTGCAAAAGCAATAACAACTGCAACAAATATAAGTATCTTCAAGACGCCACTAAGCCCTAGCCCCTTCTTTGGCTCCTTAACTGGACGCGTTTTGGTAGCATATATCACCCTTCCCCATAAGGTTTCAATGGCTTCCTTGGCACCATTCCATTTTCCAGGACCAACCAAACGATACTGGTATGGTGTGAATGGACCAAACACACATTTCCATGCAAGTTTGGGATCACTGAAAAACATTTGTTGGAAATCTGGTCGTACTCCGATCTGATTGGCTAGCTCATCCATGTATGGAATATAGTCCACCTGGATTGTGTGACGCTGTGATTTGACGTATCGTTCTGCCATGGCTTCTTTCTTGGCCTGGATGTCACCCATCATGACTTCTTTGTTTGGAAGGTTGGCAAGCCCCTTGAAGACTCGAGTAGCCCAACGACACTGCATTTCTGATATGGGATTTATGGCACCCAGTGGCTGAATTAGTCCAATAATTGCAAGGGTTCCGTGTTTCAAACTCGGTGGAAAGACATACTTGTACACTGACACCTCGTTGTTGGTTACCTTGACAACAGATTCATCCAGAAATGGGAAACCAAAGATGTAACCTGTTGCCATGATAACTTCATCAATATCTTCTTCTACTGTGCCATCTTCAAACTCAACACTGGATTTCATGAATCGCTTGACATTGGCCTTGATCTTGACACGACCTGACAAGACCTCATTTGGCAACAGGTCATTGACCATAGGATGTTGTGCTAATGGAGGAAAGTCTGGCTGAAGACCATAGTTGGCATGGTTGAAACGATTATTTAGCTTCTTTCTAGCAACCATATTTATCACTGAAGGTGGGAACTTTTGCAGAAAGCGTCTGATACCGACCAAGTCAATTGGATAACCTTCATCGCTGACACGATTCAAAACCCAACTTCCTCTTCTTGTACTCAAGAAAACCTGCAATTGAGAGATATCACAGAAATTTTTTTTAAATATCAGCAAAATTCTCAAAACATTTTCTTTTGCAACTTGATATATCCACCATATATTACAATTATGCTATGTGTGGCTCTGAAATTCTCATGATTTGATGAATTTCCATATTTTCAGATGATATAAACATACATACATACTAATTTCACAAAAGGTGGCTGAGGAAGAGTAAAGATATTGTACCTCACAAAGTTGAAAGCATTCAAACAAAAATATGGTATTTATACCTTGTTTTTTCTATGTCACACATCATTGGTTCTGGATGCTCAAAACTCAAGCAACATGCACTAATACACAAATAATGCTCAAAAATCACCTATTATTTCTCCTAACTTTGTAGAGGTACATAATTATAGCATTCCAGATATTTTACTTTCTTCAGTTGGAATGGCTGTTGCACAGCCTTTGCTGACTTGCCATTGTTACAAATTAATTTGGACCAATTAGTCTAGAGCTGCTATGTGTTCAGAAAATGTCCCTGTATGCCATATTTATGATAGACTCATTCTCAAATGATTAAAGGGGCACAAGCTGTCTTTATACATTTCTTTGCCGAGATTTATGCTGTATATTTAAAAGTCACTCGTAGTATTCTACTTACTGAAGCATACGCAACTATCACTTGCAATTGACTGAACTCAAACCTGCTACTAAGATATAACATGTAAACATGATGTAGAACATGATGAAATAATTTTTGATACATACCAAAAAATATCAAGGAATCCATACTAAGCAGTTAACTGTTCTAACAAAACCTGACGGCAAGTGTGTTGTCATTGAAGGCATGCATTCACATTAATATTATACTAGAATAGTTTAATCAAGGTTTTATGTAAATATTTTCACTTGAATAAAAAGTTTTATAAACTCAGCTTATGCCTCTTTAAAGTGCTTTCTGTGAAAGGTTACACACAACAGTGGATTACAGTGCTCTCTCTGAGAGGTTTACACACAACAGTGGATTACAGTGCTCTCTGTGAGAGGTTTACACACAACAGTGGATTACAGTGCTCTCTCTGAGAGGTTTACACACAACAGTGGATTACAGTGCTCTCTCTGAGAGGTTTACACACAACAGTGGAT
Organism: Glandiceps talaboti; assembly: GCF_964340395.1. Taxonomy (NCBI): domain Eukaryota; kingdom Metazoa; phylum Hemichordata; class Enteropneusta; family Spengelidae; genus Glandiceps; species Glandiceps talaboti. Next base: position 6,958,444 of record NC_135558.1, on the reverse strand, counting down.
TACAGTGCTCTCTATGAGAGGTTTACACACAACAGTGGATTACAGTGCTCTCTGTGAGAGGTTTACACACAACAGTGGATTACAGTGCTTTCTGTGAAAGGTTACACACAACAGTGGATTACCGTGCTTTCTGTGAAAGGTTACACACAACAGTGGATTACAGTGCTTTCTGTGAAAGGTTACACACAACAGTGGATTACAGTGCTTTCTGTGAAAGGTTACACACAACAGTGGATTACAGTGCTTTCTGTGAAAGGTTTACACACAACAGTGGATTACAGTCCTTTCTGTGAGAGGTTTACACACAACAGTGGATTACAGTGACATTTTCTGAACATACAGCTTCACAGCTAATTGGTCCACGTTAACGTGAATTATATTATAGCATTACCAATTCCAGTGAATTTTGTGATGTCATCACTGTACATTATTACTGATAATGTACTCCGTTATTGGGCATCATGGCCCCGGAACGAGCATAACAATACAAGCTTATTTGTTCTGTTTCTTCATACGACTAGGTATTTTTTTCGAAATGTATGTTGTTACTTATGATTGTCATTTCCACTGTTTAAAAATACAACGCATTCATGAAACAAATTTGTGTTCACAGCAGTTCATTGAAGTGTATATGTGTGTGTGCGTGTACGTACGTGTGTCGCTATGATTAGTATTCAGCTTCCGGGCCGAACATGGCAGACGATGTTCAGCGTTGTGTATATTATACGTTGTTTTGCGTTTCTGGAATTGGCAAAACTATAAAACAATAACAATAATGTACGCCCTCCCAGCCCATAATGGACTCAAGCAAACTTTGCACTCCATAATGGGCTCGGCTGTCGCCTTGCCCATTATGTCGTTCAAAGTTTGCTTGAGTCCATTATGGGCTGGGAGGGCGTACATTATTGTTTAAATAATGACAAGTCCGTGAAGTCAGTGGATTGATAGTGAGGCTAATTACCATGTCTCATTCCCCATAATGCATAATAGAAAGAGTTCATAACTGACCTGTGACCCAACCCTTGCTAACTCCACTGCTGCATCACCACCAGAATTTCCAATACCAATCACCAAGATACGTTTATCCTCATAATTTTTGGGAACCTTGTAATCATGGGTGTGTACAATCCGACCCTGGAAGTCATCTTGGCCAGGAAATTTGGGTTTATGTGGATCCACATGGTGACCAGAGCAAACCAGTACTGCATCAAAGGTTTCAGTTTTGGTGACATTCTTCTCACTGTTGGTGTACTTCACATCCCATTTACCAGTAGTATCGTAGTCAGAGGAAGGTTCAACACTCTCAATTGCAGTGTTGAAATGGACATATTTCTGGAGTCCAAAATGATTAGCAAATAATCGGAAATATTTCACTACCCAAGTATTATGCATAAAGTTGGGATATTCTTTTGGTGCTGGAAAATCACTGAAACACATGATTTCCTTACTAGTATTGATGATGGTGGAATGGAAAACGCTAGCCTGACCATCCTTGGCATCAGGGGTGTAGTTCCATAAGCCTCCAATATCTGTACCCTTCTCAAAACACACTGGTTCTAAGCCTTCATCAAGACAACACTTGATACCAACAAGACCACTAGCACCAGCTCCAATGATAGCCACTCTCTTAGTCATGGTGACAACTGACTGACTTGGATTATTTCTGTAAATAAATTATTGTGTATTTGTAAACGTTTGCCCTCTTTGCAGTATACATGTATGACAGACTCACAATTTTTTGTCATTTTAAACTCCTGTAGGAGAACTGAATGTTTTAATGATGTCTGTCTGTCTGTCTGTCTGTCTGTCTGTCTGTCTGTCTGTCTGTCTGTATGCCTGCCTGCCTGCCTGCCTGCCTGTATGCATGCATGCATGCATGCATGTATGTATGTATGTATGTCCATTTGTCTGCCTGCCTGTTTGTACATTTGTATAACCATTAACAATCTCAGTCACAATGAAATGAAACTTGTTGTATCTATTGCTTTGTTTTTATATCTGAAAGTTCCTTAGTTTTTGGGCGATATTTGTGCATACACAGTTGGCCAACTACCATATTATTATTAATTAACTAAATATATTTGTTCTTTATCACAGCAAGAGAAGAATTTGTTTCAGTGAATGAAGTAGTACTTGGTAGAGCAACTACTTAAATTTCAATAGCTTACAGAATGAGTCAAAGAAAAAGTTTACTTAGACTCAATATTGCATTTTATAGTAATTGCAAATTCATATAAGTATCAAGACAAAGAGACTGTGGTAAATGTGATGTCATCATGTCAGGTTTTCCCATAAACCCTTGCAGGGAATTCCCAAAATGGTTGAACACATGTCAAGTTCAGTAGAGCTTCCGAACAAGATTTCAATATTGAGTAAGTTACCAAGGTGTTATTTTATCACCCAAATCATATGTACATTGATAGCAGAGATCAATACAACTGTACATCATAATGATCAGAGTGTGGGGAAGACTGCATATCATAAGTAAGACATGCTGTGGCCAAGTTCAAAGTTCAAAGAGCAAAGGTCATTAAACTCAATGATTCCCGTCATAATACTGCAGATGAGACCATGACCATACACACGTAGGCCATCAGACTTTCTCTTTGAAATAACCCTGCCAACAGCTTTGAAGCTTTAGATTCTACGTACATTTCAACTGTGGTTAATTAGAATGGCAATTTATATGTTGTATAAAGAAAGGGCACAGGCACTTGTTCGCCGAGATATGTATCGAGAATGTTTTGATCAGAACATAATAAAATGTCGATAATATCGATAATATTGACATGTTTTAGCCAACTGTATATGAAAGGGGTAAAATAACACTTGTTTCTGTGATCGCGCAAGTCCACTCACCGCGAGATATAGACCTCACTGTGAGTGGACTTGCATGATTACAGAAACAAGTGTTATAAAACATGTCAATATTATTGATATTTTATTGTATTCTGATAGAAACATTCTGATACACATCTCAGGAAACAAGTGCCTGTGAGAAAGGGATGTGTCTAATCTATTAGTAGTATTACCCACTCTCTGTGCATTTATTGAGAACAAAAGTAAGATATTGGATTGGATTCTATTAAAGTTACTGAATGCATTGAGCATGTGCACTGTGTCAGCATGGATGCATATATAGTCCTGCTTGCAGACGAAGTAAGTTGTAGCCTACCTCTAAACTTGAACCACTACTACCCTATTCCACTATCCTAACTGACATTTTTATTTTGGCTCCGTTGGAAAGATAGCAAAAATTAAAAAAAAAGTCAGTTATTAGGATAGCGGAATATTGTAGCGATAGTCGTTCAAGTCAACAGGTAGGCTAAGCATGGATCTATGAGATCTCAATAATAGAACCAAGGGCTAAGCATGGATGTATTAGGGAGACCTAATACATGCATCCATGGGCAAGTAAGTCGGTACTAGCTCTCGGTGTTTATGGACATTATCAGAATCGCGTCCCGTATACCACCTATGATCTATTCATGTGTGTATCTCCCCTGACACATCCATGATCTATGCATCTGCAAACAGGACTGTATCGATTTATAATAATTATCACCGTGGAATTAATACATCCATGATATCACCAAATACATCCATGGGCTGAGGGGAGACAATCGTGTAATCACCACACGATTTGACTCTAGACTAACTATAATATTACATTTTACATTTACATAAATTAATGAAAAACTATACACGAATGATTACCTTTCACAGCGTTGTGTTTTCTTTCGTTCACCTTGTTAACTATATGACACGACTATGAGAAGTTGACGTACCACTATGCAGTGATCGATTAGAGTGAGTCGCTTCAAATTTCTGCAAAAGCTACAACAGTGTACTGGAAACTAACAAAGGTTAAACTTGGGGTAACTTTGCTGTGATGTGAACAAACTCTTGACAAATGCACTTTGTCCTGGTGTAAAAAATACCAATCGAAAGGTTACAGTAAATTTTCACGTACTTTGGGCTTGGTGATATATATGACCTTTGTATTCAAGATGTCACGTGATAGTACACGGTCAGGTGACACACGGGGGTCGTCAACTGCAGTACACTGTCGTCCGTTTTGGTGTTCCTTATAACTGATAAGTTACATCATAGACCCTACACAAAGTAGGTAAGTATAGGATCTATAGTTATATGGGTTGCGGTCGCATGACGATCAAGAAAATGGTATTTTTCATTACCGTTTGAGACTGATGATAATTTCAAAATTTTCAATACGGGGCAGAATTCAGGAAGCATTTCTTTAAATAATTACCACATGTGGCATCAATTTGATTTTGATTTAAACCAAAGCAAGCTTAGGCCACAGGCAATGAACTTTTTTTTACGGAGATTTCAAAACAGTTGGACATTTTTTTTCATTAAAAATCAAAAAGCGTATTAAATGACAATGAAGAAATGTGCGTAGCAAGTTACAGAAAAATGCATCAGGGTTGAATGGAGATTCGTCGTTGTTGGAGCTACAGCGAATGATTAATAAACATCATCATGATCACAGTGACGATGGTCGGTCAATCTACGAACAGAGATACTCACACAGTTTGTCAAAAATTGACGAAAAATATGCTAATTTGGCTAATTAATATGCATCGCCTAATTAATATACAACATACAAAAAATTGATTGAACTATTTATGAATTCATGCCAAAATTTAACCAATTGCTGTAATGTGTATCCTTCTTAACAAGTTTCCTACAAAGAATCTTCTTGAGAAACATGGCTTCTTTTTAGGTTTGGATAGTATAATTTGGGCAGAGAAGAACCTCTCAGCCCCCAACTTTATAACTGGTATGTACAATGATGTTTTCTCTACAAGCTGTCTATCAACTTTACAACTCATGATCATAAGCTTACACTGACGTTTTCTCTATACACTGTCTATCAACTTTATAACTCGTACAATGATGTTTTCTCCATAAATCGCCTATCAACTGCCACTTTTATGACATTATTTGTGTCCGGGACTAAAACAGTAACTAATTCAAATTAATAATTACCGAGTCACATCGCTTACACATGCCTTTTTATATCTTGGAATATCAGTGTATTTTATGTATTATTGATAAACTTTATAAAGACTTCATTCAGTTAACAATATTATTCTCGTGTATTTCCTAACATTCAATTTGATAGTAAAATATTGCCACGAGTCCACGACTAACAATTTCTTAATTAATTATATTAATGTCGACCTTATTTTGAAAATTTATTCTGAAGGGCTCCCTTTGGATTTGATCAATACATGAATATTTCATATGTACGTAAGGCAACATTATTGCACCGTGTTTGTGATTATCTAGAGGCCAATAAAGCTAGTCATTTCATTAGTCTTTTCATCAATTACTTATAAACAAGGTGTGTCTTCCTAATTAGTAATTTAAAATATTAATGTGTCTACAGAAATAATACGAATCTCACTATAATATCCTTGTGATATATATATATATATATATATATATATATATATATATATATATATATATATATATATATATATATATACATGCATACATACATGCATGCATGCATGCATGCATGCATGCACACACGCACGCACGCACGCACGCACGCACACACACACATACATACATACATACATACATACATACATACATACATACATACATACATACATACATACATACATACATGCGCATACATACGTACATGCGCATACATACATACATACATACATACATACATACATACATACATACATACATACATACATACATACATGCGCATTCATACATACATACATACATGCGCATACATACATCAAAGATCAGTGTCATTGTTTTTCTGTACTCACGGTTTGTTGAGTTTGTAAAGCCTGTTTTCATTACGAATCTTCAGATATTTAAAGATTTGCAATGACCTGTAAACTTTCCATTATCAGGCATTATATTGCCAACTATAAGCAGTTCTGCCTTGTTTAACACAAACTATGTAAAATTCATGCTTGTTTTACGATTCCATGCAGGTCGTTCAATCATACAAATGACACACACACTTTGCTAGTTATGCAAATGATCATCAAATTCTTCTTGATAACCATAGTTTATTTGCAAACACTGTCAAAGGCTAGCGATTTCACCGTCAATTTATGCTTAAGGTAGTATTTTTTTTTAAATGAAAAGCAATTACAAATCTACTTCAAAAAAGACATTTAATAATGAAACGTCTAGAAGTTTATACATGCATTTAACGTAACAGTTTTACTATAATATGAAATCAAGCTCTTTTGGTGGTCATATTTCTTCTGAACACTGTCTAAAAGATAATAAATGAAGGTAGTTTTTAAAAATAAATTTCTTTATGTCTTTACGGGCATTTACAGCGCAATATTCGTTTAAATGTGAACCTAAATCTATCATTACAGAGCGTATAAAGAAGGGGGTTAATAGCAGAGTTAAACCATAGCAAATGATTAAAGACGTACCATAACTGATAAGGTACACAACTATCACAGAACACGTCTGTGATAAGAGCAATGTTGAAAGGAGCCCAACAGAGTATGAAAATGCCTACAAGTGTAGCTAGTGTCTTAGCTGCTTTACGGTCTCTCCGAACCGTTCCATGTTCCTGTGAAGAAGGTATTGATTGAGTACTGTGTACATTTAGCACCGGATTGTTCGGTAATTGTGCTGACATGCTCGGCACATTTGCCTGATTGCTCCTTTGGGTTCCTTCCTGATTGTGAAAATGTCGTATGTCTAAATCTGTATTTGTTCGCTGATTACTTCGGTTCAAGTCTGTCTCTTCAATAGAAGACGTAGCTTGATTGTTAGTACGAACAGTCTGTCTGCCGCTGGTACCTGGACTGCGTGACACTGTCGGGACTAACAGACCATTATTCTGAGGTTGAATCACATTAAATTTTCTCTTTCGCAACCGACGCCGGATACTTATGTAGACAGAGGCATTTAAATAAAGTATGACAACAAATGGTGCAAAGAAAGAAGTTATAACATAAACTATTGAAGAATCTCGTTGTTGACCAAATTCAGTGTAACAGTTAAAAGAGTAATCAACAGTGTCTAAAGCGATCCATCTTGGATATCCAAATATTAACAAGCTGACGCTAATTAGAGAGAAAATCCACGTGCTTGTGCAAATAAGGATAGCTTTGTTCTTTGTATGTTTTGTTATATATTCCATCTTCTTTGTAACAAGTCGATACCTATCCAGACTTATCAGCAAGATTCCATACACGGATTCGTAGGCAGCGAGGTAGTCAGAAAACAGCCAGATTTTACAAACAACTTCTTCAAGTACCCAAGAATCCATAATGTACCAACTAGCAAACAGTGGAAGGGATATGACGGCAACTATCAGGTCTGTAAAGGCCAGGTTTACCAGGTAGACGTTTCCGGCATTAGACTTTAATTTGTGGTCCATAAAGTATGATGCAATTGTAAGCACATTACCAAATATGGTTATTATGACACTGAGCATTAGGAAAAACACTATGGAGACGGTGTCACTGGTAGAGAAGTTATGGTCATAATAATACAGATAGTAATACTCGTATTCGTCTGACAAGTCGCTCTCGTTGCCAAACGTTGCATTTAAGTCTGTCATTGTCTTCACCTAAGCAGGTAGAAAAAAATGAAGGTAAAAGTAAATCCTTATATATACAGACATGTATAGGTGAAGGAGTATAACGAATATTAATATTTTACATCAATTAGGAAATTCAAAATATGATGTAGTATAGGGATTCCATTTTACTACCTGGGTATGGTGCAAAATAAGGAGAAATAAGAGTTAATGAATAGACAGACAGACGGACGGACGGACATACAGACAGACAGACATGCAGACAGACAGACAGACAGACAGGCAAGCAGGAAGGCAGACAGACAGACTGACAGACAGACAGACAGACAGACAGACAGACTATATGCTAGTATTTATAGTGTGTCTATCTATATGAAAAAAACTGACATGAAGCACAAACGACCGGCCTCCGTGACTTGAGAGTCAATGAGCGAGTCAAAATCAGAAAATAGAAAACAAAATATACTCTCTCTCTCTCTCTCTCTCTCTATATATATATATATATATATATATATATATATATATATATATATATATATATATATATATATATATATATATATATATATATATATATATATATAGAGAGAGAGAGAGAGAGAGAGATAGATAGAGAGAGATAGATAGATAGATAGATAGATAGATAGATAGATAGATAGATAGATAGATAGAGATAGATAGATAGATAGATAGATAGATAGATAGATAGATATTAGATAGATAGATAGATAAATAAATAAATAAAGAGTAGAGTAGTATGAATAGATAGACAAATAAAAAAACAAGACGATTTTAATGTCGAAGTTTTGGCATTGTACCTAAATACGTTCGTCCAAAAAATTACGGTGTCATGATAAGTCTTGTTACTCGAAGTGAAAGACGAGGAGTGGCAGAAACCTTATATCTCTACCATTACTTTCTGGAATGCACAGGAGTATTGGCGAGTAAAATAATGATACCCGTGTATTTAAGAAAGAGATGGTGAACTTAATGACGAATTTGAACGTTTTGACACAAATTTCTGGTACTGCAGAAACAATGATCTTGATGCACCTTGTCGCAAGGTAATAATCAGATAATATATTCCATATTTTCTGTTCGAATGCTTACATTGCACTACTTGGCTTTCTCATGATACATTGTCGTATAATTCCCGACGCAATAACGACGATTTACACATCATCATCATAAAATAACTGACGAGTGTTGTCACCTTTAAGCTTCGATGCCCGAGAACATCAACAAATTGTAATGGAGTGTAGGAAGATATAATGGTGACTATTTATGAACAGATAATGGAAAATGATATGAATAGCAAAGAATTGTAAAGGGAGATTAATGGATTCTTATTATTGTACATTTTATTTAATTTTATTACTTTTTTTCAAGGTTCCAGTGTTCACATAGTTCAAAACGTATGCACTACAATGTAGCCCCAAACAGATCGTGTTCTATTTTATTTGTTAAGTTGTTATGCTATTACTGGACAGTGACAGTATTGTATACATACAGTACGCGATGATATACGCGATTATATTACCTACAGTCCGATGTTATAGCTCTGAGCAAGGTTACCACTAATTGTCATCAGTTATATGTAATTAACATCATTCATGTTCGTTGCAGCTGTTCTTTCATTTAAATGAACATCGCGAGAACAATATGTAATTATGTAATATGTACTTAAATGGACAATATATTACTCATGGTTCCAACACGAATCAATAGAACAATATATAATTACTTTGGAACGGTAAATTAGAAATAAATGCGACGTTTCAATCTGTCTACTACAGACCTTGATCACGCAATAATTTAATTATTCTGCGTTAATGTCTCTCTCCAAAATTGGCAAAATGATATGTTTGTTAATTTGATGGTAGTTAATAATAATAATAATAAATTCTTATCAGCGCATTACGCAACAGCCTCAATGCGCTTTACAAAACTGAGATGGTATCCTTGATCCTTCTTCATGATGGGTCTCCTCTGTCCTTTAATTTATACGTCCCTGACTTTACGTTTTAACCAGTCCTGTTCTCTGACTAGGACCTTGGTGTTATCCCAGGACACACTGTGGCCGGGGTTGCAGTGATCCCAAACTCCGGTGGTCGTATCATGATTCAAAAGAAGACACGAACAGGGATAAGACTACACAAACTATGTACAAAACTACATTTTTTTTTATCTAGATGGACAGACAGACAGCCAGACAGACGAAGAGGCATGCAGGCAGGCAGACAGACATAGATACTAGATGGATAGATGGATGGATGTGGAGGGGTGGATGGACAGGCAGGCAGACAGACATGTACAGATGTACATGATAGATAGATAGATGGATAGAAAGATGGAAAGATTGAATGAACTTTCTTACCTTTTTTTGTGTACTGTTGAAGGTATTGTAGATACGCCGTGAATGTTGAGAGATGCGGTGTGTACTCCTGGATTTAAATACTATTGCTCACGTGACTGATTAGGTATACGTCAGCATCACAGGTACTATATCATATCATGTTTACCACTACAACAGTGGTCTCAACCTATTCTGTGATTTCGAACAGAGGCAAGAAACATTAAAATTTATAAGTATGACATTTTCTTCCAAGGCAGAACAAAATCCTCCAATTATGAGTCCGTGACTTGTAAAGTCGAAAATTCTAAATAATGAAAATTTACCATCTAAGTAGTAAACAGCCGATCGACATTTCAGTAATCCCACTTTTCAAATGATCTTTTTTTCATACATTCCTCAAGCTCTCTTAAAGGACTCTTCTTTAATAATGATATAAACCTGAAGGGAAGATGTTTCCTTCACTTTTTTTCTATTTTTTAGCTCTGTCGGAAAACAACTAACGAAAGGCTTGAAGGGAAAATACTATCTAGATTTCCAATACCTAGCAGCTGTCTCTTAACAGTGAAAAGTTAATTGGATTTCAATTCAAACCTCGTTTTAGCTATTAGGGGGCAGTCAATTTTAACTGACTGTGAGGGCCGGTGTTTTAGAGTTGAACGTGAGTTTTCTCAAACTGATCACCTCCAGCTCCGATGACCAAAGCCAAAATGACCCCCCCCCCCCCGGAAATGTAACATTTTCCAAAATGAACACATATTACTTTCATATGTAAACTATACGGGGTAGTCTAATACTCTAATGCTGTAATGCTGATTACTATTTGAAAGTTATTAAACATTGTTATTCAAGAGCGTGGATAACTTTTGGTACAGTTTTTGTTGTCTTTGTATACATGTTTATATAGAATTTATCAAACATATGTATATTATCCGTCAGGGTATATCTCAGAACACTTGTTAACATAAATATCCGGTAGACTTTGTTTTTACACGACCGACCTTATCAAAATTGGTCTTTACAAAGTTAGTACATGTTGACAGAATGCAACATAAACCATTACACACTGCCGTATGACATGTGTAACACAACTGTGCAGAAACAAACACATTTCTCTGTGCAGTTTATTATAATGAAATACCTATTAATTGTACATCTCTTATTTTCTATGCTTTTATGGCTTCTCCTAATACATTCGGATGTAGCAAACAATTCCCTAACTATTTTAATCAGCACAAGTTTTTATTATGAGGATGGCAAATTGATTAATATCCAAATATCCAGTTCAAATAAAAGTTAAAGTGCTGTATTTGCTGATCAATATGGGTACAGTAGAATATTGTGACAAATTATAGTTGCACATGAGTCATTTCACGGCACCAGAATGACAAATACACTTCTTGATTTCCAAAGTGACCCAAATTCAACTGGTGCTGTCCAAAAGGACAACCCCTACTTCAAGTGGTGTTTTTCAAAATGTGAAAAACGGACCCAAAACAGTTAAATGACCGTCCGCTTAAGCGGCAATATGGTCGAAAAATGGGTAGGCCTATGTGCACAAAGCTATTAAAAATGTGTAGAGTTTGTTATACTGGTACAGGATGTTATTTTTGAACAAGCTAGGATAAATGCGTGATCACAGCCAACCACATAAAAACACATGCAATTTAACTATTTATGCATGGGGAAGCTTCAATATAATGGGTAAGACGCATGCCCAGACTATAGACATGACGTAGTGATTACAACCAGTTTGCATAGAAATCACTTCTGAACGTACAATAACAAACCTCTTGCACTTTTTCCTCCTAGAATTTAGCAATTATTGAGTTTCATAGACGGACTTGGTTTATTGCTGTTTCGCATAGCTTTTCCAGTGGAAAGACACAGGAAAGATGTTTTATTGCCAAATAAATACTCGTCTCTCACATGTTACCATTTTGTCATTTAGTATAATTGCAGTCAAACAACTATTTGCACTTACAGAAGCGTCAATGTGCGCTACACTTTGGAGTTATACTGTGCCTTATTGCGTGGAAATATACAAAATAAGACTTTTTAAGAGAACGTACGCCTGAACACATGATAGATCACGCATCTATTATACACAGGAGACAGAAATCATTAACACTTTACTAGGAGTATCGAGAATTTCATCACCAGTGGGTACGATGGCCATGGAAGATAATCTTATCTGCTTTATGTCCATGACGATGTAAAGTCGTAAAGAGAATTATTTACGATGCCCATGATGTTTACATCCTGCAGTCAGATGAATAGACTATTTCAAAGTAATTTTCAGACCTGTGATCGAACACACCTGTATACACATCCATTTATACAGTCATGTAAACACGTCACATAAGGAAAATACAGACCCGTGACATGCCTGCACACACATAAATGTTCAAGCAGTGTACGTACCCACAGCAATTTATACAGTAATGTAGTCACACCAGGCCTGTGGCTACAGCTGTTACAACGCCGTGCCATCTTTGCTGACAAAGACCCGTATCAAATATGATAGGATCTGCGCAGGACCTGATAGAGAGCAATATTTCATTTGGTATGTATTATAAACTACAGTTTATATTATTCGTTGTTAACCATGCATCTAGCCGCACAGAATCAAAGGCTTTGCTCTGTTTGTCAAACATGTTTATTCCATTTATTTTGATCCAGAGAGTCATGTACAGGAAGGAAACTGTATGACATACATTTTACCAGTCAAGCCTTACTCTACTTCACTGCCATTGGTGAAAAATGCAGATTTTTAACTTCGATGCCATTGGGAAACGTACCGAGTAATTTTCCAATACTTATAAATGATCAGTGAAGACTTACTATACAAATTTAAAATCATTTGTATTCAAGGGCGTCGAGAGTCATAAAGAACAACCAATTAAATAAGACTGTAGTCAATAAATACCCAATAAATCAACACACACTCTCTCTCTCTCGGTGTCGACAACAAATTTAGCGGTCTCATCATGTTCGGAATTCGTAAATAACACCTGGTTGAATAACCGTGCCAACACTCTTGATGTTTGATGACTTAAATTCAGACAATTTGTCATTCTTTATAGCCAGGTGTGTTTTAACTTCTTTTTATTTAATGCGTAGCAAAAGCAAATTTACGACAGCGGAAACTGGGCTTACGGCTAAGACAAGTACTTAAATATTCGGAAGCTGCATATTAAGTTTAACTTGCAATAGACACAGTTTTAGAGTTGTTAGTTATTTTTATTTTTGAGTCGTGTATAGTAGGAGAGTGTTGGATAATCGCATTTGCATGATCAGTTGTCACCTTTACCCAAAGTCTGTGTGATCTGATATACTCATTCAGAATGATGTACTTTATGTTTGAAAAAAACAACAGAATTATGGAAATAATAAACATGTTTTTTTTCTTCTGTTTGTGGACAAATACAGACACACGCACGTGAATTACTGTGAATTACTAAATTTCGCAATTGGCATTTATTTTCAATGTTTTCACTGGTTTTCTTTTCATTTTTGCTTTTTTTCGTTCTGATGTTTAACCTAAGCAAACGCTACAATGCCTGTAACATTAACACAAATAGACGAGATCACACTGAAAACGTGAGCGAGATTGTCAGCGTATTACCCGTTTCAAAATGCTGCATGCGTTGCTACTTTTGCCGATTTTGACGGGATTGAGGTACCTCTGAACATTTCTTGGGTCTTTAAGGCGATATAATTAATGTTGGAGTTAGGAAATGTCCGATTTTTTGGCAGGTAAGGCGTAATTTAGCAGAAAAATCTGCCAAACTTTGCGATTCAGATCTGAATCGCTTCCGTCTATTTGCGTTAACGTTACAGGAATTGTAGCGTTTGCTTTCAGTTAAACATTGGAACGGGAAAAAATCACAAAACAGAAGAAAAACCCCTCAAAGTCACAACGAAGGCTACAATTATTGCAGCTAACCTTCCTGAATCAGTGAAAACTGGCTCAAAGCAATATAGAAATTTCTCTGTTCAGTGAACCTGAATGGCCTTGAAAAAAATTATAAGCGACAGTGGTAAATTATAGAAACGAAATAAGCAGCTAGTCTTAAAGTGAGCCGATATTGCCACAGGTACGTAAGACACACCAGAGCACTTTCATATTATAATTTTTTTCTTCACCTTTATATTGTACAGGATAATTCTCTTCTGGACCAGGCGAATGTGACTTAAATTAAACTTGCTGAGTCCAAAATCGATGCTGCCACCCGGATCCATTGTCGCAACCGTTATATAAATGCCAGATGTTAATACTAAAAAATGTAAATTGCCACGATAATTTAACAGGTGAAAGTGCACATTATATTAAACACGACGCCTCGCCCTTATTGTTGAAATTTTGCAAATATACTTGGCGAACTACTGTTCCTAGTTAAATTTGGTTCATATCATGAACAAAATATTTCATAGCCCCTTCAGACCATCAAAATTTTCAAGCCTCCCCCACCTTCGCACCCCCCATTTTCTTTCGTTGCCCTCATTTCCCCCCCCCCCTCCCCGCCGTAAAGTCTTCTCGTTCCGAGTCACGGTTACCCAGATTCTTGCCCATTGAGGGGGGGGGGGGGACGCTATGCCCTCAACGGCAAGAGACTGGGTAACCCAGGCTATCTCGTTTCCGTCTTTAATATGACATATGTGTAATATATAGTGACTGTAACAAAGCATGGTAGTTTGTACTTTGTATGCACCTGTATATACATGTAAACATGCTTATATGACGATAGGGTGACACATTTCAATAAATTATGTTGACAGTACCGAACTAGGTCTGTCACGACGTCAGTTTTGTAGCCATTCACATCAATACGATATACCTAGGTGAGTGTTACTTTTACTTCTCACACATTCAAAGTTCGTGAAATGTTACGTTCATCCACCTATGAGTGGTCGATCATAGCATGTCGATCTATAGGTGAACTGTGTAGTATATATTCGACTCGTAGTAGTACATATCACGTACATAGTAATAATTGTTTGTTCGACCTACCTGGGCATTGTTGTTTTGGTGGTGTATAAGTTATAGCATTTTATGGTCTTATGATAAGATGACAGACATACATTTAACACTGTCACTAATAGAGGAATACCTAAGTTTATATGGCTCCATGAATATTTGACGTGTCTCGATAGTTAAAACCAAGCCGTCTTTTATTAGAATCAAAAGGTCAAACAACAGCCTCTTACGGCACCGCGTCCAAGACGCGCCGCCATTTCGAAGTGTCGCGGAAGACATAGTAGCTCTGGTTTGCGAGAATTTGGACATTGATTCATTACAATGTAAAGTAGTTAGGCATATGACCAGGTCATACAAACTCCACAACCGAAAATCGATTCAGTCAAAGTGGAGTACGTGCGTGTCACAGAATAGCCATGGTGTTTTTAAACTGTGGTATAAGGAGAGGTCATACGTGCGTGTCACAGAGTAGCCATGGTGTTTTTAAACTGTGGTATAAGGAGAGGTCAAAAAATGGGGTGGTTAGATGCTGTTCGTTTGTTTGTTTGTTTGTTTGTGTGTGTGTGTTTGTTTGTGTGTGTGTGTGTGTGTGTGTGTGTGTGTGTCATCATTTCCCTAACACAAATAAGTCAATTAAAATGAAACTTGCTACACGTGTTCCTTTAATATGAGAAAAGTAAGAACCGATTAGGTAACTACTGAATGAATACTTAACGATTTCAGAGATTAGACTGAAACTTTAGAATACATTCTTCAAATATCATATAATTCAGTGTATATATTGATAGTAACAAAGCGCACCCATCCTATAAAGCCTGTGAATGTAGCTTTCGATTTTACTGAGTAATTTGCATAATTGATGATTTTTGTAAGGAGGCATTTGTTTTCAGAATGCATATTTTACAAAAACCAGCCTCTTTTATAAACCTTGCTGACGTAGCTTTGGATTATATGGAGTAATTTGAGTACAAATCCCTCTTTTTATCTATTCATCAATACAGACATCAAACATTTCCATTAAGTTATCGCCATGCCTAAGAGAGTGGCTATTATTGGAGCTGGATCAAGTGGTCTTGGTGCCATCAAATGTTGTCTTGATGAAGGCTTAGAACCAGTGTGTTTTGAGAAGGGTACAGACATTGGAGGTTTATGGAACTACCATACTGATATCAAAGAAGGCCATGCCAGCGTTTTCCGTTCTACCATCATCAATACAAGTAAGGAAATCATGTGTTTCAGTGATTTTCCAGCACCCAAAGAATATCCTAACTTTATGCATAATACTTGGGTAGTGAAATATTTCCGATTATTTGCTAATCATTTTGGTCTCCTTCAATACATCCATTTCAACATGGTTACTGAGAGTGTTCAACCTGCCTCTGACTACGCTACTTCTGGTAAATGGGATGTGAAGTATACAGACACTGAGAAGAACGACACCAAAACTGAAACCTTTGATGCAGTATTGGTATGTTCAGGTCACCATGTGGATCCACATAAACCAACATTTCCTGGTCAAGATGAGTTCCAGGGTCGGATTGTACACACCCATGATTACAAGGTTCCTAAAGGGTACGAGAACAAACGTATCTTGGTGATTGGTATTGGAAATTCTGGTGGTGATGCAGCAGTGGAGTTGGCAAGGGTTGGGTCACAGGTCAGTTATGAATATAATCTATATATGGATCTTTTATACATAAATGCCTTGATACGGAAGTTGAAAATGTACGGCTGTTCGGAGAAGACTTTGCTCTTCTTTACATCCTACTTACAGAATAGGTCACAATCTATATCGTTTAACGGAATCCTGAGCGACCCCCTTAATGTTTGTGTTGGCGTGCCACAGGGATCGATTTTAGGGCCGTTGTTTTTTCTACTCTTCATCAACGACCTCCCTCTAATTTCTGAAAGAACAGATATGTACATGTACGCTGACGATACCGCAGCACAGGCTATTAGTCCTAATGTTTCTGAAATTGAAACCCGACTCAACCATGATGTAAATTTAATCACACAATGGTGTGAAGGTAGTAACATGTGCCTAAATTTGCAGAAAACCAAGGTGATGGTTATAGGAACATCGCAGAAAAAAGCGAGGACGAATAACTGTATCAATGTTACATGTGGCAGTACCAAGCTAGAATGTATCTCAAATGAAAAGCTTTTAGGTGTAAATATTGATGATACACTGACTTGGGAAAAACAAGTGAACACTGTATGTAGTAAAGTTGCTTTTAAACTTCATCAACTTAAACGTATTAGAACTTTTTTAAATCAGAGAGCAAAGATTACTTTTTACAATTGTTTTATACTACCCCACTTTGACTACTGTTCTAACATATGGGGTCATTGTTCAAACACGCTTTTACTCCGCATTGAAAGACTTCAGAAAGCTGTTGCAAGAGTGCTTTTAGACACTAATTTTAATACACCTAGTACTGTTTTATTTGAATCTCTTCAATGGCTTCCTTTCAGAAAACGTATCATTTACAATGAAGCTGTTTTAATGTACAAAGTCCAGAATAGCCTGGCTCCAAATTATCTGAATGATTTTAGAGGCATTCGAGAAGTGCACACTCGTAACACACGTGCAGCAGACAGAGATGAACTTTACATCCCAAAACATAGAACACAGTTTTTTAGGAAGAGTTTTTTATATAATGGTGTTAAAACCTGGAATGATTTAAGTATTGATATCAAACCATGCTCCACTCTTCAGTCTTTTAAACGTAAATGTAAATGTCATCTTTTAGAAAACAGTTAGTTTAGTAGTCGCCTGGCTGTTCTTCTGGCTTTTACCATTTTACTCACCCTTGTATTTGTTTTAATGGTTTAGTATTTTTAATGTATATATTGTATATTTTTATCTCGACACTGTGTGAGAAGAGCCTTTGGCTCAACAGTCTATCGAGTTTAAATAAAGTCTAATAATAATAATAATAATAATAATAAAATGCCACAATAATTCTGGAATTGCAACTGCATATGCTGAAATGTGCATGGTTGTAACATCCTGGGGATAAGTACATTGTTCTTTACCTTCCTAAATTTATTATATTTACTACTGTGATCTGTTACAGGTTTTCTTGAGTACAAGAAGAGGAAGTTGGATTTTGAACAGAGTTAGTGATGAAGGTTATCCAATAGACTTGGTCATTATTCGACGTTTTTTGAAGATGTTGCCAGCTTCAATTAGACTAAAACAAACGATAAAGAAACTGAATCATCGTTTCAACCATGCCAACTATGGTCTTCAACCAGACTTTCCTCCATCGGCACAACATCCTATGGTCAATGACCTGTTGCCAAATGAGATTTTGTCAGGTCGTGTCAAGATCAAGGCCAATGTCAAGCTATTCATGAAATCCAGTGTCGAGTTTGAAGATGGCACAGTAGAAGAAGATATTGATGAAGTTATCATGGCAACAGGTTACATCTTTGGTTTCCCATTTCTGGATGAATCCGTTGTCAAGGTAACCAACAACGAGGTGTCAGTGTATAAGTATGTCTTCCCACCAAGTTTGAAACACGGAACCCTTGCGATTATTGGACTAATTCAGCCACTTGGTGCCATAAATGCCATCTCAGAAATGCAGTGTCGTTGGGCTACACGAGTCTTCAAGGGACTTGCTAACCTTCCAAGCAAAGAAGTCATGATTGGTGACATCCAGGCCAAGAAAGAAGCCATGGCAACACGATATGTCAAATCACAGCGTCACACAATCCAGGTGGACTACATTCCATACATGGATGAGCTAGCCAATCAGATCGGAGTACGGCCAAATTTCCAGCAGATGATTTTCAGTGATCCCAAACTTGCATGGAAATGTGTGTTAGGTCCATTCACACCATATCAGTATCGTTTGGTTGGTCCTGGAAAATGGAATGGTGCCAAGGAAGCCATTGAAACCATATGGGAAAGGGTGATATATGCTACCAAGACGCGTCCAGTGAAGGAGGCAAAGAAGGGGTCAGGGTTCGGTGATGGCTTGAAGATATTTATCTTCATTGCTGTTGTTATGGCATTTGTAATGAAGTATTACAAATAAAGTCTACGTGTGTCTTCCATCTTCCATGCCTTTGAAAACATTCACACATAAATGTAAATTCAACATTGAATACCTTTAATTTTAGCTGTACATGTATTTGAATTTGGAGCAAAGCTCGCGCTACTAACTTACCTTTTTACCACTACAGCAATCCGCACATAAATACTGACCGCTTTCTTCAACAATGTACTGGTATGTCACTGTAGTAAATGTTGAGATAAACTTGGATGTACTAGTAATGTGTTAGCTGTTTACGGTATATTCCATTCAATCTCTCATGAAATATACGAAATTTGTATTTCTAATATTAAAGCGACTTGTAATATTGGCATATTATAAATATTAATTGAATATATGTAATTACATATTATAGTATTGACTTATACAGTTGTATATCTAACTTTATTGCTTGTGCCGTTTATTTTATTAATGCCTGGGATTAAATACAAACCAGGCAGAATTCATTATATTCCATGTACTTTCAAATGATTATTATTCATATTCAAAACATGTAATTGTGCCAAAGAACGCTTGAAATCTTATGAGAAAGGATATATCAAATGAAATCATGTCCAAGAATGGACCAAGACTAGTTATGGTATTATTGATGTTGATAAGATTTATAGCTCTTTTGATGTATTAGATCAAGCTATTCTTATTGTTTGAGGTTCTGTGAGGTTATAATGTGCCCTGTATTGTTTCTTTTGTTGTTCAACTGAACTGACTAGGTTCAGCAGTGCTATAGGCATGGCAAAGTGTGTGTGTGTGTGTGTGTGTGTGTGTGTGTGTGTGTGTGTGTGTGTGTGTGTGTGTAAACAACTTAAAGTTAAAAACCGCTGGCCCTATTGCAATGATATTTGGTGGGTGTATTACCTTGAGTGTCTAATTGAGAAATTGTTCAATTCAAAATGATCTTACCACTGGTGTGTGACTTTTGGTCAAAGAACTTAAACTCAAAAACTACTGGGCAGATCAGTCTTACAATTGTTGGGAACATTCTTAAAGGTGTTTAGATTAAGAATTGTTCACAACATGATGATCCCATCAGTGATATGCAAATTAGGTATACAAATGTGTCTTTTTAGTCAAAAATCTTTAATTCTAAAAGTACTAAGCTGACTGGGCTGAAATTTGGTGGGAACATTCTAATTGGTGTTTATATTAAGAAGTATTCATGATATGATACCATCAGTGATATGCAAATTAGGTATAAAAATGCGTCTTTTTCGTCAAAAATCTATAATTCCAAAAAAACTACTGAGCACATTTGGCAGAAATTTAATGGGGATGCATCTTGTGATGAGTAGATGAAGCTGTATTCACACCATGATGATCCCATCAGCAATATGCAATTAGGTCTAGAAATATTGTAATTCTGGTCAAAAATCTAGAATTCCAAAACTGTTGACCAGATTGGGGTGAAATTTGATGGGAACACTCTTCGTGGTGTTTTGAATAAGAATTGTTCATAAAATTATGATCCCATCAGTGACACACAAATTAGGTCTAAAATGAGTCTAAAATCTATCATTCCAAAACTACCGAGCAGATTGGGCAGGAATTTAATGGGGCTGCATCTGGGGATGTGTAAATGAAGCTGTATTCACAATGTGATGATCCCATCAGCGATATCCAAATTAGGTTTTGGCCCATCAAAAACATATCTTGAAACTGCATGGTGAATGGGGTTGAAACTTGGTGGGGAAGTTTCTGGAGGTGTTATTCTGCAGTTACTGTTGAAAGCATTTTGACACAATTGGTCCTAGCAACCATAACCACGCCCTTAGCAACAGGGAAATAATGCATATTACAAAGATAACAACAGGGATGGGTAGGTTAGTGAATAAATATTCAAAAAATGTATGCAACTAGCAACAGGACCATGACCATAGCAACGGCTAAATCATGGTTCATATTGCAAAGATGAAAACTGGAAAGGGTAGACAATTTACGATTCCAAAAATGTATGCAAATATGCCTAGCAACAAGACCATGCCCATGGCAACAGCTAACTGCAGTTGTGCTACAGCACCATTGGTGGTATTTTTCTTAATCAAACTGTTGTGATTTTATGATGTGATGCACTTATAAATTTTTCATGAATCATATTTTAACACTTGCAATTTCTTATGTACAGACCATTAAGCCATGTATTGTGTGTAATGGTCTTTAAGCACTAAATTATGATCATCGTTGTTTTAGCTTATCGGTTTATTTGAAGTTTGAGAATAAAAAACTCCAAATGTTGATGCTGCATATGAAGTATCTAATTTTCTGTAGTTACTTATGTACAGAATAATTGCAAACATGACTAGTGCACGTAATAATAGACACCTTTCTTTTGAATGATTTGAACACTAAAGATGAATTTATGATTATTATTGTAAAGTGGGCTACAAACTATCATAACACGGACATAAAGATTAAATCAAATGAATACTGACAATACACACACACTTGGCTATCAGTTGTATCATTAAACAAATATACATATATGAAGTACACATTATTGAGGCAAAACTGCTAGAAATGTTCAAATGTACATCATTTAAGGAATGATATGAAACTCCATGGATACACACATATACACACACACACACACACATACACATACTGTAGGTACTCGGTTTGAGTTCTTTGAACTTTGAACTAGGACACTTTACTTTGAGCACGACATATCACCTGACCATTTGAAAATACAGACTAAAGGTCTATACTTGAGGACTAAAATTTAGATGTGAAAAAAGACGCATGACAGAGCTATAGAAAAGTTGGCTTAGAACAGAATATCTTATGTAATAATCCTCATGGCTCCCACTGATAAGATTACACAAAAATACAGGTATGCAAATAGTAACACCCCTTACCACCCCCACCCCAACCACCACCAAGACATCTCAAGTCCCCCCCCCCCCCCCAAGAAGTCCAAACCAAAGAAACATAGATTGAAAGTATGATAAATTAACAGAAAACACAAAAACCAGACATTTTAGTTAACTCCCCCTTCCAATTTATTACAAGAATTATGGGTTACGGAGTGATCTGTATACAACTGTTTACATGTACAAGAATATAAATAAATGAACATTCCAAATAGTTGAAATAATTCTAGAGAAAGGGAAAAAACTACATTACAAATCTCAGTATAGGAACTTGATGGAGATACTATGATTGACTAGATCTAATCACTTTAAATGGTGTTATTGTGATTCAACTAATTATATTATGATAGTATACATAAACTCATCACTGTCAATTATCTTTAAATTATTTGGTAATAAACATTTCAAAAGTTATTAATGTGCCATACACATCAGTTAAACAGACACAGTCCAAGTAAATATGCATTGTTTACCTAAGTATGCCTAATTTTTTGTATCACTACCAGATCCCCTAGTTTATTAGGGATAGTCCATGAACAATTTTAAGAAAAAAATGTCCGATGGTGAACTTTTTTTTCACTGTTTGTACATTTGTGAGAATACTTATAGTAATTAAGCAAGCTTTTAATTATAGAACTTACATTTTTTCTACAAAACTGATAAGACTGTGCCTGTTTAATTGCATAAATTCACTTTCACTGTCTTTCTGTGATAAATAATGACAATAGTTCAAAGTATGATAGTCAATTGCGAAATCTCGTTTTCCAAAAATATACAAAATATTCTGAAAGTATAAATTCATATTACATTGCTTCCCTACCATTAATAATACTGATGATGATTGAAATGCTGTTTGTGTTAAAAAAAGAGAAAAAGTTAAATTAAAACTCTGAACAGTTGATATCATTGTAAGTTCAAAGTAGACATTATTATTTTGATTACTCATGAAGGAATTAAAAAAGAAAAACTTGATGCCAAATATTACCTGAGTAAAGATTATTTAAAATAAAAAGAAATGTTTTAAATGTGGTAAATGATACAAAATCTTGTTCATAAAAAATTAAACTACAAATTATTTTTTGTTTAGTATCTACATTCTACTAAAATTCAGTGATTTTGTGTCATGGTATATAATTCAAAATCAAGATGTATCCTCTGATCACCCTTGATGTACAATGGTTTGTACCGATTATATAATCATCTACTTTGTTATGGATCATACCAAATGATTAAAACAGGTGAGGGAAGAACCATTTTACATACAGGTGGGCAAGATAAGGAAAGGCTGGGCATTTTTGTCAGCAAAATTTACAATGTACAAAGCATAAGAAATTTGTTTTTGATTTGAATTTGTGAGTGCTCACTGCATGTAAATATAGGTGCATTTCCTACGAGTCGGCACCATACATTGATCTCATTTCCCCTACTTATTACTCCTCCTAAAATCTCACATTGCCACCTCATCTGATATCTGAAGAGCTTGGATTGCACAAATTTTGGAAGAGGGGAGAGAACACCAATTTACCATTTCATGTCATCTTGATAAATATAATTTTGTAACAAATGAAGGTTTTTATGTTGGAATTGGGTTGTTTTTGAATTCTTACTTCAGAGGAAACAGTTGATATCAAAGTACAATTGTTTATTTTTAATTAGAAAAATAATTAGTTTTGTCTGTCTAAGTTTGCTCTTTCATAGTTTGGCACTGGAATCTCTGAAAATGACAAGAAATTCAGAATAATTCTGAAAAATATTTATCTTCAAATTTATGACCCCATAATAATCTTTCAAGGTGTTCATAAAATCTATTACAAAGAAACACAAGCTATAGAAAATTTCATCCATAAAACTTAATAGATTGACCACTTTTTTGGATAGATTGTTGCTTCGAGTATTCAGAAATGATAAATTGGTGTTACAGAAAGGAGACGTTGAGAATCGGAATGAAAATTACTCCATAGATTTAAGAAGTGATAAGTCTTCAATTGTTGCCTCTTTTATCTGAAAAACAAGGAGAAAATATGACAAGGATGAGTATTTTGAAAGGACAACTATTAGTCGGATTAGGATTAAACTTTGGATGTGAAACACATCTTCCTGACAGATACACACAATATATACACACATGTTGACTGATCGTGAGGGCAACAGCAGATGTCTGTTTCCTTGAGGGACTGTGGGTCACCCTAACACAGAGTGTTTCACCAGGGTGAAGCCTCAAGGGAAACAGTCTGTGTTGGGGGTGAACCACAGGTCCGAGGGAAATGAAAGTATGATGTTGCATGGGAGTGATCAGTTAACAGCTGCGAGTGCTGTTGCCCATACAGACAACAGCAACTAGCAACTGTTAACCAGTAAATGTCATTTCTAGTCAATAGTGCAAAAACTCTGCATACCATGTGACCCCTTATTGACGAATCACAACGCAGTATATGTAGTAGGTATGATACACAAGAAGTTGATCCTATTAACAGACTGTTACTCTTACTGGCTCCACTGATAAGAGAGCACTAATGTGAGATCCTTGGATTCACGTATTGAAATTTATTAAATAGCAGCCTGACTTGTGAATAACCTACTGTGTGTGACTAGAGTTCTTGAGATACCATGTAGAACATCACTATTTGGCATCTCAATGGTTTCAGTGGCCTGATTGCATCTGCATGTTGTTTGTTTGATCTTACTGCTGTTATTTCTTCTGATTGGCTGAAACCTTTAGGCAAACTTTGAACGAGAAGATTTATATAGAATTCTTATCAGGACTTCCTTACCTGATTAAATATGCTCCCACGTTGCTGTATAACCTGACTCTGTTCCACTGGCATCACTGTAAAATTGAACTGAGACTGACGTATCTCCAGCCGATGACTCCCAGATCAAAGGTAATAAATAATCCTTACAGTACAAGGCAGCATTGCCAGATGGTAAAGATTCAAACTAGATATGGAAAAATAAGAAGATAAAGTCAAATCACACATTTTGGAGGGTCCCCTCCAAGATCTATGGTCAAATCAAACATACAAGTACACTGGCTTGCTACAACATACTATGATCTCAGCTATTATTTCGGCTATTAACTACAATAGTATTATTTCAGATATTCACTCATAATTACTGGCTACCAAAGGAGGGTAACACTTTGGGTGTTTTACTGTTATTTTAGAAATGCACTCATAACTATCTGTCACAGATCATAACATCGTCTGGTAAATCTGCCAAGCGTTCCTCTTAGATCAACTTGAATTGTCTCTAAGTCTTATATTCCTCAACCCATGTAATGGTTTTGAGGTACAGCTGTAGATATCACAAACATCAGAGAAACTATTGAAATTCACAACATTATTTGGAATAGCATCTTGTTTGTCTCTTACAATGGAAAACAACATAGGATAATCACAGAAATATCCTAGCAAATGGAATTTAGTAAAATAGAGAGTATGAACAGGTAGATTTTATTGACAAATCTACAAGGAATAGTGGCACGGTCTGTATATTTACCTTAAGATAATCCTTTTCACATCGTATACTGGTATCCTCTTCCAAAGAGAAAGCTGTGATTGTGAACTTGATCCTTGTGTTAGCTGGTAGATTGAAACTGATCAGACAGTCTTGATCGTTAGGATAGCTGGATGGGTATTGTGGTGACTGGATGGTGCCAGTTGTGGATGTTGCTTGAACAGTTGAACCACACGCTGTAAAGTCAACAATAAAGTATAGGCTTATATACATAGTGGGGGACAGATTGTATGTGTAGCAAACAAAAGTATACCAAGTCTGTATATTAGAGGTGCTGGCCCAGATAGGTTAACCTTGTGAGATTTGAGCCAGGAAACCCAATACTTTATATAAAAAAACACCTTGAAGGTCAGGTTTAGATAAAACTGGGGTGTGAAATACACATGTACAATCCTTTGACAGAGCTACATACAAAGGTTGGTCCAGAAAAAAGAATTATCCTATGTATTCCTTATAGCCCCACTGATAAGATAAAAACTAATGTGCATCCTTGGATTGAAACCCTGGCCTTTAAGTTGACAGTATGTGCATGTGGCTCGTGTTAATTTTGAACATGTGGGATAAAATAAAGAGATTATTTCAATAGAATTAACTGGTGTTACACATAAAATGTAGTTTATTACAATTAAACTCGATTTCAGAGTTGATTAACTATAGCTTGCTTGGAATTTGAAGTCAACAATAAAAACAAAATAGGTGTACTATGGCTAGAATGGGCTGTTTAAGGAATGTGAGATTTATTAAATCAACTTTACGTAAAATACAACCCATCTTTGAACTAAACTATTTATAACAAAATGCTACAACAGCATACATTAAGAAAAGTGGGTCACATATGATTTCTAGGGGCAAGAAACAAATGTATAAGTTGACTCTTCATGACAACTGTACAGTGTTTCTTCTTGAATTTAACTTCTGCAGTTAAAGTAAAGTATGATTTCCGGTGCAACGTTACAAGATTTATTTTCAATATTATATTTTAACGTCATATTTAAGTTATAGTTTGTCAATTTCACTCAAATGTAAATGTTTTTGTAAGGAATTTGAAATGAAATGAAAATCTAACTTACAGTAACTGACATGTGAGATTTACATGTAAATTGAAATAAGTTCAGACTAACCTGGTACTCCATCAGATGGACATGCATCAGTATTACAGGCCCTAGTATCTGAAGGTTTCTGTTCTGTACACAGACTATCATCTACTGTATTACTTGACAGTAAATCTTGACAATATACAAGCAAAGTCTCAGTTCCACCACCACAGGTTACGGGACACTGTAGGTGAAAACACAATCATGAAAATTAAGTGATGAACTTGGCAATGGAATATTTTATGTAGATGAAAACACAGTCAAATTTTAGAGAAGGGAATATACTGTCCTTGAACTTGGCAATGAGATATTTGGTAGGTGAAAAAAGTCAAATTCCAGTGGTGAGAACAGATTTGTCTTTGGAGCTTAGCAATGGGATACTTTACAATGTTGATTTCACAATTTAGATATTTTGCACATTTCAAAGCTGCAATATTCATTAACTTTTTTTCTTTCAGCTACTTTGGGGTGTCCTTTTGTAATTCAAATATACCGGCAGTAGGAGAATTTTGGCAAGCCAGGACCAGATTTTTTGTGTGTCAAAACTTTCCTTTGATATGCAAATCTGAAACACACTTTCCTGTGATATGCAAATCTGACACACAACACTTTCCTTTGGTCTGCAAATCTGCAATTCGTCTGAACTTTACAAAGTTGCAAAAACATTTTCATTTTCAAGTGCAAGGACAATATATTCCAAAATAAAATAAATATTAGCATGACCTTTGTGCAATAAAATATGATGCAGAAATGCTCAGGTTAGAAGTGTTTTCTTACCTGTACAGTGACCACAGTCTGCCATTGATAACGTGTAGGGCAAGCATTTGTATTACAAGCCTGTGAGGAAACTGGTTGGCTTCCTGCATTACATAAACTGTCTGATACAGGATTACCAGAACCGTCTCGACAGGTAACTGTACGAGTTTGTACTCCACCACCACAGGTCTGAGAACACTGGTGAATAAAAGTCAAATAAGCTTAGGGTTAAAATGGGTGTCAACAAAGGAAAAACTCATCACTCATCACTGCCTGATAGTGTGAAAGGTCCAGTTTTTGGTCCCCTTAGCTTAGGCCTATTGAAAAAAATTGTGTGGTTCCGATTACATTCATTTCTAGAATAGGTGGGGTGGGTACTTTATTTTCTTTATTTATTTATTTTTTCATATGTGAGTGTCTAGTTCAGGTAGTTATGTTTTCTGTTGTTTTCCATATGGTCTCTGTGTTATTGGTTTCTTCTCATCCGATGTACAGCCATTACAGATTGGAAGAGCAGTTTTATATTGTCTTTTTAAGTTGATGTCAGTTTCCACATCCACTATTTCTTGCGAGACTTCACAATTTTCACGATTTTATTGTTTTTTTCTCAAATATGTAAACAAACATTTAAGATTGGTGTGAAAAACTAGGTGGGGGTCAGGTAACTGGAACCAACCAATTTTCCTATTTGGTGTTACGTAACCACTTGCTACCCCACAGCGTTGGGGAGCTATTAGTACCTTAGGCAGACAAATGACTGGATCTTTCAGGCTAACTGCCTGATAGCTTTATCAACTTCTGCAGTCAAAGTCTTCTATTTTATGTGAAAATGATATTGCACATTATTAGTAATCATTCAGTCTTGAAACATCAAATTATTGGATGGCTATAAAAGTTTAAAAATGAGATACAGATTTATAGATTAGATACTAATCTCTATCAAGTCAGTAAGAGAAACCCCCCCCCCCCCCCCCCCCCATTTCATTTTAGCCATATAATAATATTACGTCTTAGCAAATATTCAAACATATTTTTGGTAATACAAGTATCAATAGCTAGTGATGCATTTCAATGAAAATAGGATACACTAAAATAAGAAATAAAAAACTGAAACTTACAGCGGCCCAAACAGTTGTTTGCCAAGTGTAATCAGGGCATGTAAAGAAGGAGTAGAAGAGATAATATCCAGTGCCTGATCCACTATTGTCACTAACAAAACGAATAGATACGGTACTACCAGTGGACTCCCAAGGTTGAGTTGGTGTTGTACTTCCACAGTATGTAGCTGCTGGGGTATTACCATTAGTATCAGAAATCTATCAAACAGAACATAAATAACAAAATTTTAGTTAGGAAACTTCACAGAATATGCTCGTTGGTACATCATTGCATCAAAGTAAATTTTTTGTTTCCAAAGAAATTTCAAACAATTTTCACTTTGTGTTTGGAATGCAATGACTAGGTTTGAATTGATTAAAATAACACAGGCAGAATGTCAGAAAGGTGTTGTTGCTGTTTGACTCTACTGAACAAAGTGAATGAAATTACGCACATATACACACAAACCCCACCCCACCCCAATCCTGAGTATTCCAGTTTTCTCTTGCTTTTAACACTATCATATAATAATAGCAATAGCTAGGTCATTGGTGGCCATACTGCTAAATTTCCAAAGTTTTATCTAGACTGAATGAAATATTATTAGTACCCCATATTCTGGTTATCAATAAAACAAAAGATTGTATAGTTTGGCCACTAGGAGTGCTGTTCGGGAGTATCCATTGGACAACAAGTGGACAAGTGAGAGCTATAGCCTCTTGTGAAAAAATCATCATTTCCCACTGGTTCAAAAGTGAAAAGTTGGTGGCATTCTCCACCAGTAAAAAAAATTCTGCTAACTTTGTTTCAAATCAAGTGATTTTCAGGAACTCGTGAAGTTCTTTTTTAGCTATATTTTATTGACTGTTTCATGTATTGTCGTATGTGACTTTTAATAGGTAGCCCTCATTTTCCCTAATGTAGGGCGCCCTCTTGTGACAGTTTTTTGAAAATCACTATGAGGTGATTCACCAGAATATCATGGCACTGTAAAGCAGTCTTACCTCTATGTAGTCCTTATCACAAACACCCTGTGTAGATCCTTCTTCAAGATCCAAATTAATGAATATAATGCGTACACATTCCCCAGCAGTATTCAGAACAGTATTCACACAATCCAAATCATTGTCATAAGCAGAACCGTAGTCTGGTGATTGTAATCCAGCGCCGTTAACATTGGTTAGCGTTTGACCACATACTAGGGAGAAACAAAGATATACAGACAAGAGTATGTTAAAGTTAGTATAACATAATGTACAATAGACTACTTGCACCATTGCACATGCATACTAGTGGTATTTACAAAGTGCAGTGTAATACCAAAAACATAAATGATCGTTCGTTGTACACGAAAGCATGTGATTACGTAGTGTCATTTTTGCAAATATTTGCTGTGTTGTGTTGTGTTGTGTTGTGTTGCTTGTATCATACGGTATAGTCCAGTTCCAAGTTGCACTAGATGAGAAAACGTCACACGTGTCGTTACATTCAGGCTTGTTTTGTCTTTTATTACAATTTATATAATTTGAAATAACATTCACTGTCTATCGTTGGAAAGACATGATGGCTACTTTAATTGTAAACTATTTTACAGAAGAAGAAACTCCATCAATGATAAAGTTTATGTTGTACATCCAGGGTACAATCAGGTGACAACCATCCCCTAGAGTAGTGTGCGCAAACTTCCCTAGTGTGTACAAAATACATGCCATTGTATGGAGAGATATGCAAGGTATCTTGGAAATCTAATTGTCTTTTGTAGGATTCTGTATACATTTTTGATAAACTGGTAGAAGTATGAGAAATATGAAATATAGATATATAAAGAAATATGATTTGTGATCTAGTGAGTACCTTGTATTGAAAGTCACTTGATAACACTATACATACAGCATGTGTGAGTGTACCAGACTTGAGACACAGGTGGAGTATATTGAAAGTCACTAGATAACACTATACTTACAGCATGTTTGTGTATTGCAGACTTGAGACACAGGTGGTTTGGTGCCAGCACACAATGATTCTGTTGGTGCTACTTCACTACTCTGTGAATTCAGACACTGTACTGTACGGGTTTGTACTCCACCATCACAGGTTACTGAACACTGAATCAAACAAAAATAATACATTTAGACTTCCTTGTATTATCAGTAGCTCATACATTCATCCAACTTCATATTTTCACATGTTCCCCTTCATTGATATCAGCATTTATCAAATATTTATATATAATCCCATGAAATCAATGTTAGTTTTACGTCATAATGCTCCGAGTATGATTCCGCGGACTAATACAAATTCGAGCCGGTAGGCGAGAATTTGTAGTCCGCGGAATCATACGAGGAGCATTATGACGTAAAACTAACATTGATTTCATGGAATTATATATTTATCACATAACTAAGTATTTCCCCGTATTTTTCTAAAATTTTAAATCGTATTTTACGAATACTGCATCATTTCATCGCACTATATTCTTCATCGCGTATTAAAAAATGGCGCCCGATGGCTATGCAAATTACATAATCGCGTGACCTGTCGCGAGGTCAAGCTTACCATATGTATGGTATCGGTCATACTGTAGTGTGGTTTCTCAACCAAAATTATCGGTTATAACCTTGCGATGTACATGTTATATCGAATTTAGTTTAAAACATAAGTAGAATTGTCTGAATACGACTTTTGTGCCGTCATTTTAATCATATTTTCTCGGGTTGTGTAAGTTCGGAGATCTGAGCTCGACGGAAAATCGGAAGTTACAGCTTGCCGGCTGCTACATCGATAATCTACGTGATTTTTAAATAGAATAAGATGTATCAAATTAAAATAAAAGGACTTCTACATATCAAACTCATGTCATCCAAGGATATATGTAACGTAATGTATGCATTTACGTTTTGAAAGCACATAATTATTACGATAAACTTGATCGTAGGATTGGCACGAGCACTCGAACAGTACGGAGAAAAAATAGTTCGGTAGAACAGGGGTGATATGCTCTGAAATCACCCCTGTTTGACGTCACACAGTAGAAGATATGCACGTATTTATGTGATAATGAATAGTACAAAATAGAAATAACATTTACGGTCGATAGTTTATACATGTAAAATTTCTGGAGTTGAAATATGTAAATTTGTCAATATGCAACACTTTATGTTTTGGTGAATCCATACGTGATTAAATCCATTTACTCAGAGAAACACTGCTAAGGAACACAGAATTTCTATAAATTATGATGTGCTTAAGTTCAGGTATATATTAAGTTAATCATTCATATGCTTCATTATGATGTCAAATTAATTTATTTTTGGAGAAACACACTGAAAGAGTTACTGTATACAGGAGCATAAAAAACTTGGGAATGAGATACTTACACTTGACCATGCTCCAGGTGACCATGCAAACTGTGGACAAGTGTTGAATGTTGCAAAGGCTTGGTATCCAGTACTTGTTACACTGTTATCATTGGAATGGAAGGTGACTCTAACACTACCAGATGCTGATTGGAAAGTTGGCAGTGTACTATATGTACCACAATATCTCTCAGATATACCGTACACTGTATCTTCAATCTGTGTAGTACAATAATAACACAATCATAACATCAGTCTGATAATATAGATTATCTCAAAATATCGCCATTTTCTAAGAATTTTTCCAACATTTACTTCTGAAAGTTTCTGGGGTAGATAAAATAATTTGCCTTACTCCGGTATCTTGAACTAGATCAATAGAGTACTCTTGTTTACTATGCATCAAGTTTTTATTATCATATAAGAGTGTTTCAACTTAGTCATTCCTCTGTGTAAAGCTGCCATGACTTCAGTTACTGCACAAGGTATACTATTTTTTTAAGTTACAAATGAAAATTTCTATACCCATAGAGTCAAGACATTCTTGGAAGCGAATCCAAAGATTTTTAGAAAAAAAAATGTTTTTATCAATCTTACTAATTATGTTATGGCATGTATTTATAAACCCTTGAAATTGATAGCAGAATTATCAAATAAAAAAAATCAAACAATTTGATAAGACAAATCTATCATGATAATTTGGTACAGATACAGCCAACATATCAAAACTGGTGGATATGAATCTTGAAATTAAAATCCACAGTGTATAGACTTAATACTAGTAAACATTGTATCTACCACAGTATTCTATAAATCGCATTCAACATGTACAAAATGTTGCAGCCAGAATTATTATGTCATGGTCATATCACTCCACTTCTACAGGAATTACATTGGTTGTCTGTATGTCAATGTATTATTTATAAAATCTTAGTCATCACTTTTAAATGTCTTCATGGTTCAGGTCCTCCATATCTTAGTGAGTTAGTCAGTCTCTATGTCCCGGGGCATAGCCTACATTCTGCTGATCATTTTAAACTTAGTACCATTACAACCAGGACAAAAAAAAGGTGACAGGGCTATCAGAGTTTCTTCCCCAGTTTTATCGAATGCTTTCCCTCTGCAAATCCGTCGTTGTGATAATTTCAATGTTTTTAAGCATATGCTGAAAACACATCTTTTTAATCTTGCCTTCTCTTAGATCTGGAATTTAATTTTTATACTTTTTATGCTTGTGTTGTATTTTAAGCAGCTCTGATCACTGTCTCTGTGCACTATAGTCGCTATATAAATTAAATTATTATTATTATCATTATCTATATTATCAAATTTATACAGTGGTAGTCTGTTAGACAGATGGAAATCATTCACTTGGCTTAATCTGACTACCAAGCATAAAAGTGTAAATTTGAATCTGTGTAAACTCTATACATACCAAAACATAATCATTGTCGCAAAGTCCCGAAGTAGAGCCAGCTTCGACATCAAAGGCAGTAAAGATGACATTGATACAGCCAACACCGTTAGTAACAGTTGTTACACAGTCTAAACCATCGACATAATTACTGGGGTAGTTGTAGGACTGCAGTGCAGAAGCTGATGTCAACGTAGCATCACAATCTATGACGAGAGAAAAAAAATTGCCATGAATTCTTGTTACTTGTAATAGGATTTTATCACCTAGCCATGAAAGAACAACAGCCATGAATTCTTGTGATATGAAATATCGACAGATATTTACCATCTATACCAGTAGGCATGTTACCGTTGTAACAATCAGTCAATTTCTCTGTCCACATCATGACTCCTGCTCCATACATTACACATGTTATACTATACATATAGGTTATAACCTAACATTCTATTTTGACCCTCTAGCATGAGATAAATGCTATTACTGTAATTACAGGTACTGAGAATAAGTCAACCATCTTGTTCTATTTTGACCCTTTAGCATGAGATAAAATGCTATTACAGGTACTGAGAATAAGTCAACCATCTTGTTCTATTTTGACCCTTTAGCATGAGATAAAATGCTATTACAGGTACTGAGAATAAGTCAACCATCTTGTTCTATTTTGACCCTTTAGCATGAGATAAAATGCTATTACAAGTACTGAGAATAAGTCAACCACCTTGTTCCATTTTGACCCTCTAGCATGTGATAAAATGCTATTACAGGTACTGAGAATAAGTCAACCATCTTGTTCTATTTTGACCCTTTAGCATGAGATAAAATGCTATTACAGGTACTGAGAATAAGTCAACCACCTTGTTCCATTTTGACCCTCTAGCATGATGTAAAATGCTATTACAGGTACTGAGCATAACATGGCTATACAGGATTTGTGATGTGGCTATTATACCATATTTACACTTAATGATTACACATGTCTGACTTCAGGATGTTGTCCCAGACAGGTAGTAAAGTGTAACAACCCTGTCTCTGTCATGCATGTATAAATATTAAATATCACGACTTCACATCCTTGAAGAAAACCTGAGGACTAATGGTGCAAGCTAGGATTTATCCAAGCATTTTGGTTAAGTACATAGTTGTAATTTATTTATTTAAATTGTAACATTCCAAGGTTACTGGAGTATTCAAATAAATTTGATTGTATTGTATTGTATTGAAAACCTACCGATCTCACAGGCAGTACGACTACATGGCTGGGTTTCATCCGGTTTTGTGTTTACACACAGTGATTCGGCAGGTGCCCCAGCATTAGTCTGAGTGTTACGACACTCCACGGTACGTATCTCTACTCCGTTATCACAAGTCACTGAGCACTGAAAACGAAACACACTTAATTTAGACTTTGAAATTAACATGGAAAGTAATACATCACAGAGAATGGAATAATACACATCAGACTTTGAAATGAACATGGAAAAGAAAGCAGCTGATCTGATTGCTTGCAAATAAGACATATTTTTATTAGTTAAACCTATGTAAAGATATACATACTTGTCCCCATGCGCCGGTTATCCAGTCATACACTGGGCATGAAACGAATGTTTCTTGAATGAAAAAGCCAGTGCCTTCATTATCACCATCACTATGGAAATTAATATCGACTGATCCACTTGAGGAGACCCATGGTTGAGGTATGGCCACTCCACAGACTTTCCTTGTTAAGTCTGGGTAGCTTGTGTCTTGAATCTGTTAGCAAAGGTTACATAATTAACAACAATCGGTATTTATGCAAATTACTCATTAATGTTTACATAAACTTAACTAGTTTTTGCTATCCTCATAAGGAAGATTACCAATGTTAAGAGCAGGATATGTATAATAATATAGAAATTAAATAAATCAGAGTTCCATAGAGGGTTCCCTACCAAAATTATTGTACGAGGTATAGGAATTTATGCAAAGTTTATCAAATTTCTCATGTTATCAGAGTTGCTATCAAACTCATGATACACTGTGTGGAATCTATGCAATTTTACCCGATTACCCAGAGGGCCAGAGGGGTTTAGCTGACATGGTGTGCTGTAAAAGTTGTCCCTAGCTACCCCTCTATCCCTCCAACCACCCCACCCCTTTTAGCTAAAACACTGATTTCAAGAAAGACATCTTCTGATGAGATCTTCCGATGAGACAAAAAGACTTCATAAGGCTCCACTAGTACTTACCTCAAGATAGTCCTTAGTGCAGTCCACTGAATCTTCCAAATTAAAAGCCAAGAATGTTACACTAACACAGCCATTGCCATTGGTGATGTCGTAAGTACAATCTTGATTTGCTGGATAGGCTTGGGGATAGTTAGTAGATTGTATGAATTGACCGCTTGTACTGAAAGAAGCATCACAAACTGAGGAGAAATGAAAGGAGAAAAAAGAAAGTAGAATAATCAGAATGATTCACAATACATTGTGCATGGTTACAAGAATCAATACGGCAGTAAAACATAGTTTCTAACTTACCTTTCCAAATTAACTATATTTTATTGACATTAGTCAAAATACATGTATATCATAATGTACAACATATTTTGATGAAATTAAGTTAAATGTTTCTTTATCATATTATAAGTAGGACTGGCATTCCTAGGATAAAATGTATTATTGTAATAGTTTGTCTTCCTTCAAATCAAAATATCTTCATATACATACCAGTGCACCCTTAAAAAGATTAAGTTTCTGTTGCGGCTCAAAATAATGACAAATAGGTTTGTTGTGGGTCGAGGAAAGGAGAACACCAAATTTTGGCAGGTCAATCAACTAGTGTCAATGGTGCGTCATATTTGCTGAGAGAGCATGGGTAAAACGTTTCAATTTGCCTCTACTTGCTGCATGTGAAAATAACCTGTGTGTACAGTTTCAAACGATGCAAGAGAAATGTCATGTGTTTACCTGGACATGCCTCTAAATTGCAAGGTTCTGTTGTTGGTAGTACGGCGAGTTGGTTACAGTTAATGTCGTTTACTACGCTATTATCAGATGTTTGTTGACACACCACAGTACGAGTTCTCTGTCCTCCACCACATGTCACATCACACTAGAAACCAAACAAGCAATTATAAAGTGTAAATGAGTAAAGCAATTGATGTTAATTCAAAAATATGACAGTGTGCAAATAAGATTTTATTCCCCAATATTTTTCATGGCTGAGCCAAGAAAAATATGAGTGACCTAAGGGGGCTTGTCACTACAAGTTGCTAGACAAGTAGTGACAAAATCCCTTAGCTCATGAATATCTTCTGACTGAATGAAGAAAAATATTGAAGAATAACATAATTATCTCAGTGCCAATAATATCAAAGAAAAACCACGGAAAGTAATGGGTAATTTTGAATGTTTTCACTCATCTTCCAAACACAGACATAGACATGTGCTGTTGTGACACAGAAAAACCAGGATATAAATTCAATATTTTTTTGTTGAACTTGGCTTGTGCATGTCATAATATTTTGTATTCTCCTAAGAATACATTTGAATGTATTAAAAACACACATTGAAAAAAGAAAAATTATATAAAAACGCACTGAAAAGGACAAATTTGTTCATATTGACTATGCATGCTTTGCACATTGTGAAATGTATATCAAAGCAACCCAGCAAATTTCTCAATTCAAAGAAAATTAAATTGTTTTTAAAGTATAGTAATCCACTAATGTGTTTGAAGCCTTACCTCTCCCCACGCTCCTGGCAGATAGGAATATGTTGGACATGTCACAAAGGTAGCATATACGCTGAAACCTCTAGCAGTGACTGAATCATCAGAATGGAATACAACTTCAACATTTGAGGAACGTGAATTAAATACACGAGAAATACCTCCACACATTTTATCAGTCAAGGTTGGATAACCAAGGTCAGTAATCTGAAAGATAAAATTGAATTATTATGCTTGAAATTTACTTAAAATGAATTAGCTTCAAAAATAAAGGTGTGCAATAATGATAATCATGATGAACTAGATTATCTAGTAGATATGGGATGTGCTCTAGATGTAGGGTTTACTCTAGATGTAGGGTTTACTCTAGATGTAGGGTTTGCACTAGATGTGGGGTTGGCACTAGATATGGGGTTTGCACTAGATAGGGATGTGCTCTAGATATGGGTTTTCACTACATTGTAGATGTGGGGTTGCCACTAGATATGGGATGTGCTCTAGATGTGGGGATTGCACTAGATGTGGGGATTGCACTAGATGTGGGGTTGGCACTAGATGTGGGGTTGGCACTACATGTAGATATGGAGTTTGCACTATATATGAGGTTTGCTCTAGATAGGAATGTGCTCTAAATATAAGGTTGGCACTAGATGTGGTGTTTGCACTAGATGTGGGGTTTACTCTAGATGTGGGGTTTGCACTAGATATGGGATGTGCTCAAGATGTGGGGTTTGCACTAGATGTGGTGTTTGCACTAGATGTGGGGTTTACTCTAGATATGGGGCTGGCACTAGATGTGGGGTTTTCACTAGATATGGGGTTTGCACTAGATGTGGTGTTTGCACTAGATGTGGGGTTTACTCTAGATGTGGGGTTTGCACTAGATGTCGGGTTTGCACTAGATGTGGGGTTTGCACTAGATGTGTGGTTTATTCTAGATGTGGAGTTTACTCTAGATGTGGGGTTTGCACTAGATGTGGGGTTTACTCTAGATATGGGGCTGGCACTAGATGTGGGGTTTACTCTAGATATGGAGTTTTCATTAGATGTTGGGTTGGCTCTAGATGTGGGCTGGCACTAGATGTGGGGTTGGCACTAGATGTCAGTGGGGTTGGCACTAGATGTGGGGTTAGCGCTAGAGGTTGGGTTGTCACTAGATGTGGGTGGGGTTGGCACTAGATGTGGAGTTTGCAAGTCTACACTTTTACTTACCTCCACATAATCAGTATCACATAGTCCTGCTGTTGATCCTGGTTGTAGCACAAAGTTAACAAAAGTAAGACGAGTACACAGACCACCTGGTGCATTGATAGTAGTTGTACAGTCTTGGTTGTTGTCATAGTTACCATTCTGGTCATAGTTGGGTGAGTTAATAAACTGTTGTGTTGTAATGGTTCCATCACAACCTAAACAGAACAATCAAATCGTAATATTTTTAATTATAGTAAATTCACAGACTTTGATTTTTGTTGTCCAATGTTAATGTGAAATGATACTCATTTTCATTGTAATATCAACTAAACATGAATCTATTATAGAGTATTTTGACTTTTACTGCAAAAATAACGTATCATGTATTTACTTACTACACGCCTTCACTCATAATTGCTTGTTTTATTTTACCCTTTCTTCACAAAGTCAAACTACTTTTACAACTCATTGTAATTTCAATATAATTTGATGTAATCTGGTTTTAATTTTTGTGTTCAATTTTATCACAAGGTTTAAATATTAAATGTATTGGAGTCCATTTTGGATGCGAGAAGTCTATCTACACCATCCTACATTAGTTTCTGGACAAGTAATTTGCTCTACCTAAAACCAAACCAGTCCTGACCAAACTATTAAAGCCCTAATCCAAACTCAACCTAATCCAAATCAACCCAAACCAATCCCCACCAAACAACCTGTCAACTAACAAACATAACCAAACTCTGTCAAACCATAGACCCTACACGTAGGGTCTATGGTTCAACCAAATTCAGCCAAATTCCAACCAAACCCAAACTAACCCATCCTGACCCATGAAACCAAACAACCAAAAGCATTTATGAACTACAAGTACCAGAAATATTGTTTTATTTATTTTATAATGGTGATGAATAGTTTTGGACAATACTAATAAACCATAGTAACATGGCCTTACTTGGGCATACATCGGTATTACAGTTTTCTATTTCAGCTGGTTTTTGTCCGGTACAAAGTGAATCATCTTCCAGTTGGCCAGTTCCAATTTCTGTACAGGTGACATTTCTTGTCCTGGTTCCGCCACCACAAGTTACATCACACTGAAAGTATACAATATAACATAATGGTGTGTCAGTATCCAAGTCTGTGTCTATGTCAGAGATATTTTTCCTTAAATTAACAACAGATAAGTTTGAAATTGAAAATACTTCAAAACAGTCTTGTTCTGTTATTTATGTACAAAAAGATTCTCCCTTCCTGGACTCCTATTACCAGCTTTTACAAAAAGTATTACTGGTCTATGCAAACTTTTGTACAAAAATCCTAACGATATAAAACACTATAAAATATTCTATGGAACAATGATGCATTTACTTACATCACTCCACTCATCAGCATCCCAGGAATATTGAGGACATGGAATATTTTGAGGGAATACTTGGAAACCATTTCCAGTGACTGCACTATTAGTATGTACTGTTAAAACAACAGTTCCACTGACTGAGCTCAATGTAGGTGGTGTCTGAGAACCACAGAATCTGCGTGGTGGGTTAGTACTTCCTAGATCATTAATCTAGAAAAAAAAAACAAATATAGGTGCATGAAACATACTTATCGAAAAAGGCCACATATAATAAAATGGAAGTATAAAACAGAAAATTAATCAGCTAATTAAGAGAGACACAGACTAAAACTTATGGTGTGAAATGTTGATATATACATTTCTTTCAGGCCATTGGTTATTAATGGCCATATACTCTCAGTAAGGTGGCATTTTTTTTTATGACATCAATGATCTTGCAGTGTACATTTTTGGGGACTACCACAGTTTACACTGTCTTGATTACTGAGTGATTATATCCCCACAACAGATGACAACAGAGGTAGCATTATCACATTTGTACTTGTGTAACCTTGGACACCTGTCCAAATGTTTAGTTTTAGTCTATCCACACAACAGAGGCATTGTTATTACCCACTTGTGTAATTTACCACCTTGGACACCTGTTTGTGTCTATCTCAGTAAACTGAAAGCTTGGTTTCCACAGTAGTATTTGATTATTGATTAAAAGCAATGAAATCAAGGTTTACCTCCAAATAGTCATTATCACACACACCCTGTGTACTCCCTGCTTCAATATCCATGTTTATAAAAACTAAACTCATACAGCCATTATCATTGGTGATTGTAATCTCGCAGTCCAAGTCATTTTCGTAGTCAGCACTGGTAAAGGTAAACAACTCACCACTGGTCACATTACGATCACAGCCTGTAATACCAAAGATGAAAAATAACATTAGTTTCAATAATCTTCATTGGTCTAAAACTTGGAAATTTGTTACCATGACCACCGCTGTTCAGTGCCCTGGTGTTTAAAGTGGCCATATGGATGTGGATTGGGTATTTATTTTGGATTTTTAAATTTATAAAACAATCCTATCATGGCTTCCTACTTGATAAATTAATGTGAAACAACATAGACCCAATCTGTGTTTGTAACGCAACACATTGCAGAAAGCCAAACATTGTGTAAAAAGTTTGTTATTATACGCACAATAACAAACATTTTACACATTTATTAATCATTTGTAATTTATTGAGTTACAAACACAGACTTGGTCTATGTTGTTTCACATTGATTTTTCAAGGAGGAAGCCATGATAACATTGTTTTATAAATTAAAAATCCAAAATAGATATAGAATCCTCATCCACATGACCACTTTAATGTTGTGGGAGGAGGAAATCAGAATACTAGAGGGAAATTTTGTTGTTTGGTACGCTCAAACTGACTTACACCCTCCTTCTGTACACATGATGTTATCCCCTAGTGTCTAGTATTCAAGCAAAACAATTACGGGTATTTAAGACCCATGAGGTCCATCTCATACTCTTGCATTAAAGTGGCTATATGGATGAGAATTAGGTATTTGTTTTGGATTTTTAATTTATTAAACAATTTTATCATGTTTCCTACTTGAGAAATCAATGTGAAATAATGTATGTCAAATCCTTGTTTGTAACTCAATGAATTGCAAAAGACTGCTTCTATTAATGAGTAAAATGTTTTTTATTGTATGTAGAATAACAATTTGACTTTTTTTTAGCATTTTGCTATTTATTGAGTTACAAACACAGACTTGGTTTATCATATTTCACATTGATTTCTCAAGTAGGAAGCCAAGATAAAATTGTTTTATAAATTAAAAATCCAAAATAAATACCCAATTCTCATCCATATGGCCACTTTAACAATGTCAGGTCAATGAAGCCATACAGATTACATAGCATCACTCTTTTGTTCATGACTAATGTTTTCTAGATCTCCACAAAACAACTTTTTTCATTCCTAAGTTTTAATCCTAATCTGGAAAGGACCTTTAAAAATATTGCAAAGCATTACCATTTTCCATCCATGCATTACAGACATTGACAGATGAAATGATCTTTACCTGGGCAAGGCTGTTCATTACAATTTTCTGATTCAGCTGGTTTTTGTCCAGCACAAAGTGATTCATCAGCAAGTGTGGTAGTTCCAGTCTCTGTACAGGTCACAGTTCTGGTTCTGGTTCCACCACCACAAGTTACATCACACTGAAAATGTTCACAAAGGATGATATTTTACAAAAGTTAAAATATAATTAGCAACATACCTAGTTCTGCATTTATAAATTTAACTAAACACAATGCACAACTATCTGACAAAAAACATTCAACAGCTCATAATTATTTTTCCATAATTTTCTATTTCTCTTAGCTGTTACAACATTGTGCCATTTGCAAATTAGGGGAGTTTTGTCAACTTTCTCGACTCTAAGTTGTTTATTGATAACATAAATATGTGATTCACTCATCCGTTTGTAGGTTGTACATCAGATAAACGTCTGAATGTCTTAAATGACATGAAACATTCTAATAGACTACTTTACTTACCTACATTGATTTTTGGTGACAAAGAATTTGCCAAAAATTTGACTTACAATTAAAGTACCCTTTGTTTGTTATTTATACTTTATTCTTCCATGTCAAACCCTATACAAATTTAAATTAACTAGCTTTTGTTTTTCTTATTTTATTGTCGCATGCTTTCATGTTTTGAGATACACAATGCAGTTTCTACCAGTGAGAGTGTTAAAGTACCGGGGTAGTATTTGTTCAATATTATCTTCAAATCACTTTTATTGTACCCTCTAACACTCAAAGTTTTGTACACTGATCAAGCTTCATCCAAATGTCTATGGCAATGTTGTAAAATTATGATGGACATATGTAAGGTTGAATACACTTACCTGCTCCCAATCATCAACATTCCATGAATACTGAGGACATTGATTGAATTGAGGGAATACTTGGAAACCACTTCCTGTGACTGCATTATTAGTATGTACCGTTAAGACAACAGTTCCACTAACTGACTGCCATTGAGGAGGTGTCTGAGAACCACAGAATCTGGGTGGTTGACCTGCTCTTCCTAAGTCATCAACCTGGCAAAATCAAAATAATTATGCATGTGGTTAAGTTATCATCAATACTATGTAGTCAAGAGGAAGAAAAGCTGGCCAGGGCTGGGACTCAAGTGGGGACCCTCTGATCACTAGACAGATGCACTACCAGTCACGCTATCCAGGTTGACTTCATTGATCCTATGACACATTATTTTCCTTTCTCTCGTTTGGAAACCAATCCAACTATGACACTGCAGAGGCTGAATGCCAATACATGCCTAGTTTTATATCTAGTTACCAAATATAGTAAAGATGGGAAGAAGATGGTCAGGACCAAAACTCAAACCTAGAACCCTCCCAACACTAGACAGATGATGCACCACATTAAACCATGCTATCAAGGCAATGTCCACTGACCCGACCACAAGTTATATACAATCACTTCATAACAGCACCAATGTTTATGAGTTTGATTTAAACTTTAACTTTACGATGCTTCACTAAACTCACCTCTAAATAGTCATTATCACAAACATTTAGACTACTTCCAGCTTCAATATCCATGGCGATGAAGATCAACTGCATACACCCGGCACTGTTTGAAATGGTAATTTCACAATCCAAATCATTTTCATAATCTGCACTGGTAAACTGAATCATTTCACTGGTGGTTACATTACGATCGCAACCTGAAATACAAAATTTGTCAAAATCATTACTGTATCATTGTTGTATGCTGCGACAAGGCCTAGCCATCTGATTGATTCTACAGTGCTCAAAATGTTCACAATCGCTATTATTTTCCACATTTTTCTTTAAATTAATCTTGCACTGGTATAATAGACCCATAGACCCCTCCATCCACGGTCTATGGGTGAAGGTGACCTTGTCTGGAACTGCATGAGGCACCATTTTTTACTAAGTCAGTATGTCAGTATATAAAACGCAATTACAAAATATACACTAAACCTTATCATAATACATCATTTTCATACAGCCTTCGGTGATTGGTTTAGATCATGTCACATGGTATGGACTAGTGACCCTTAGTGACCTCAATTTGCATAGGGTGAGGCAATAGTCATTCTATTTTCCCTAGGGCAATAATCATGTACACAGTCTTTTTAGTGATTTGCTTTGACTATGCAAGAATATGTGCTTGAAAATATGGTGTACTATAAAAAAACTTATTGCCTGAAAATCATAAAATACTTGATACTTAGATGGTAATTTTGTCATCAAATATGATAAATTTTAATAACCAAATAACAATCGCTGCTGCAATATCCTTACAGTTACATCATCCATCAGTATTACTAACACCTTACCTGGGCATGGCTGTTCATTACAATTTTCTGATTCAGCTGGTTTTTGTCCAGCACACAGTGATTCATCAGCAAGTGTGGTAGTTCCAGTCTCTGTACAGGTCACAGTTCTGGTTCTGGTTCCACCACCACAAGTTACATCACACTGAAAATGTTCAAAAAGATGATATTTACCAAATATTAAAATACAATTTGCAACATACATACTTATTCATGTGTGTGATTTCTCAAAATGCAATTTGAAATGCACAATGCACACATTCCTAAGAAATTATCATGATAGTAATTCACAACTCTTCAAAAAAATTCGTTTTCTCTTCATTGTTAGAATATTGTGCCCTAGAAAGTGAGGAGTCTTGACAACTTTCTCAACCCTCACATGTTTATACTGACATGATAAACACGTGACTTCACTCATCTGACTTTAGGTTGTAGAGTTGTATGTCTTAATGTCTTAGATAACATTTTGGATAACATGAAATACTCTTAGACTACTTTTACTTACCTGCTCCCAATCACCAATATTCCATGAATACTGAGGACACTGATTGAATTGAGGGAATACTTGGAAACCACTTCCAGTGACTGCATTATTAGTATGTACTGTTAAAACAACAGTTCCACTAACTGACTGATATTGAGGAGGTACCCGGGAACCACAGAATCTGGGTGGTTGACCGTTTCTTCCTAAGTCATCAACCTGGCAAAATCAAAATAATGTGCATGTGGTTAAGTTATCATCAATACTATGTAGTCAAGAGGGAGAAAAGTTGGTTAGGGCTGGGACTCAAACCCAGAACTGTCAAAACATTGGATGGATACATGACTTACCATGCTAGCCACACTGATGTCTATTG
This sequence comes from Glandiceps talaboti, assembly GCF_964340395.1. Taxonomy (NCBI): domain Eukaryota; kingdom Metazoa; phylum Hemichordata; class Enteropneusta; family Spengelidae; genus Glandiceps; species Glandiceps talaboti. The sequence goes on along the minus strand of NC_135558.1, from coordinate 6,913,837 downwards.
ATCATACCACCCTCCTCTCCCTTCTCTTTTTTTGGGAGCCCACTCAAACTACAACACTGTACCTTATTGCCAGATGTAGTAAAGAAGCTGGCAAGGACCATGACGTTCTGAACACTAGGCAGAGATACACCATAAACAATGCTACGCAGGCCAATGTCCACTGATTCTACCACACTTATATATACAGTCACTTTATATAACAGCACCAACGTTTGTGAGTTCCATTTACACTTTAGCACACTTGACTAAACTCACCTCTAAATAGTCATTATCACAAACATTTAGACTACTTCCAGCTTCAATATCCATGGTGATGAAGATCAACTGCATACACCCGGCACTGTTTGAAATGGTAATCTCGCAATCCAAATCATTTTCATAATCTGCACTGGTAAACTGAATCATTTCACTGGTGGTTACATTACGATCGCAACCTGAAATACAAAATTTGTAAAGATTACTATACCTGCAGCATGCCAAGTTGTATGCGTTCAAACAGAAAATTTGGATTTTATACACTGGACGTTATGTGCCATGACAACACATAAAGTCATATTGGTTCAATCTGCAATGCTTGGAATATGAGTCAAAGCATTCATTCAGAATCATCATTAATTTTGTCATATTTTCTTAAATTCAGCTTACATAGTTCTTTACTAGTATCATATTATTCTACAATACTTTCTTTATTCAGCTGCTTAGGAGTACTTGGAATGTTGTATGTACACAACTTCAAAATGAAATAAAAGTAACCGATGAAAATCATCAACTTCTTATTTTGTCATCAAATTTGATGAATTTAAACAAATACTGCCCATTCCATGTTAGTACTAACTGGCTCTGTTTGATATAAATATGTAGAAACCAATGAGAAACTGCACTTGTTACACTTTAAAGATAGCAAGATTGAATGAATACTATAACAGTTTCTTGTGACGTTTTGTCTAAATGAAATGAAGTAATGTGCCAGGGTATGCAAAACATTGGTGACTGCACATCTGTAGGTGCAGTACATTTAAATGATTTAGTTTGTTTAGACAAAATGTAGCAAAGAATTGTTATTTTGCTAACTTAAAGTGTTGAATGTGCAGTTTCTTAGTGACTTCTGTATGGTTATATCAAACAGAGCCAGTGAACACTAACATGAAATGGGCGATAGTGATCGCTGCTTCAATATCATTACAGTTAAATCATTGGTCAGTATTACTAACACCTTACCTGGGCATGGCTGTTCATTACAATTTTCTAATTCAGCTGGTTTTTGTCCAGCACAAAGTGATTCATCAGCGAGTGTGGTCGTTCCAGTCTCTGTACAGGTCACAGTTCTGGTTCTGGTTCCACCACCACAATTTGCATCACACTGAAAATACAACAATGTTGACAGATGTTAAAATAGACGTCCAGTTTTGAACTATAACTACACCTTGTGGTTGATTTCATCTCATGCAGAATACTGACATTGATCCAACAATTTTGGAGAAGATAAAACATTGATTTTTGGTGACAAAGAATTTGCCAAAAATTTGACTTACTATTAAAGTACCCTTTGTTTGTTATTTATACTTTATTCTTCCATGTCAAACCCTATACAACAGTTACTGTAAGTTTTGTTTTTCTTATCTTATTTTTCTATGCTTTCATGTTTTGAGATACACAATGCAGTTTCTACCAGTGAGAGTGTTAAAGTTACCGGGTGGGGGGGGGGGGGGTAGTATTTGTTTATTATTATCTTCAAATCACTTTTATTGTACCCTCTAACACTCAAAGTTGTGTACACTGATCAAGCTTCATCCAAATGTCTATGGCAATGTTGTAAAATTATGATGGACATATGTAAGGTTGAATACACTTACCTGCTCCCAATCACCAATATTCCATGAATACTGAGGACATTGATTGAATTGAGGGAATACTTGGAAACCACTTCCTGTGACTGCACTATTAGTATGTACTGTTAAAACAACAGTGCCACTGACTGACTGCAATTGAGGTGGTGTCTGAGAACCACAGAATCTGGGTGGCTGACCTCCTGCACCTTGATCATCAACCTATCAAATCAAATCAAATCAAATTACGATATCAGAATTGAATCCAGGTATCAGAGTATATACTAGACTGTAAGATGCGTCGTGTTGTTTAGCCCTATCAAGCTTCTTAACCACATTCAGTGCTAGCTGATAGCGTGGAACGAATGTCAGTATCTTACAGACTAAGAACATAATTTATGTACCAGATTGTAATGTAATATTTTGGGATTTGATGAAACGTGTTAGGGGATCTGCTCATAGATATATTCCTGGAAGATGAAATTTGTGCTGCAAAAATAATGACCGAGCGAGAGGTCACTATTCACAGCATATGTGCAGAACTTTGAGGGTTGACAAGACTTGCGAGGAGATGTGCTTGTAGATATATTCTAGGAAGATGAAATTTGCAAAGATATTAAACGAGTGCTAGGTCAATATTTGTAGCATGAGCGGATATTTGGCCAAATTTAACGTGTTTGTTTTTCTGATTGTATGAGTATAAGAGGTAGAAGCACATCTTGTACATTTAAATCCTGTAAAGTACTGTAAATTTTCGCTAAAGACTTATTTTCACTTATTTCACTGGAAACCAAAAAAGCAAAAATAAGTAGTGACTAAAATACCTTCTTGCACATGAACACAATGTACCAGTCTGGCAATTAGTGAAAATTAGTCTTTGAGAACTAACTGAAGACTGTAAAATCGTAAAATGTTCTCATAGTGAAAATATCTACGGTAGGTTTACAGTCCCCATCATACATGGAGTTTGTTGTCCATGGATTGCATTATTTCATTTTGACAAAGTCGAATGTTTATATGGAAATATGCTTACCTCCAAATAGTCGTTATCACATACACCCTGTCTACTTCCAGCTTCAATACCCAGGCTTATAAAGATCAAATTCATACAGCCGTTATCATTGGTGACTGTAATCTTGCAGTCTAAGTTGTTTTCATACTCAGCACTGGTCAATTGAATCAATTCAGCTGTGGTAACATTACGGTCACAACCTGAAGTACAAAAATAGCACTTACTATTAGCTTCACTATACTGAACAAAAATTTAGTTTATTTACAAAATTGGGATCATTGTTTGCATCAACAACAAAAATATCACAATCTCGTATAGGATCTTATTAAATATCAACATTGAGAAGTAAAAGTGAAATGATTTGGAAAATCAGAGAATGATCAGGATCCTGGAGGCTATCAACATCAGATGGTATAATCTAAAGATAAACAGCAACAGGGCATTGAACTACCTAACTACCTACAATCAGCTGATCATTAAATTTGAACCCTGCATTGATCAGAGTTGGTACCATACCTGGGCATGGGTTAGAACTACAGCTTTCTGATTCAGCTGGTTTTGGTAAGGGACACAGTGATTCATCATCAGCTGCATTAGTTAAAGAATTGATACAGGAAACACTTCTGGTCCTTTGTCCACCACCACAAGTTACATCACACTGTAGATAAGAAAGACAATGGTTACATTTCAATAATAGCTCATTTTTTGAAGATGATGGTGATAAAATATCAACAACAAAAAATTTTGTTGCAGTTTATTTCTTTATTGAAGACCTTTACACTTTCAAGTCCTATTATATGGGTTTAATTAAGATAATGTTGTTGGTTACTACCTATCTTGTCAAGATTTTCCTATTTTTTCATATTATATACAACACACAGACACATATATGTATTTATACACACAAGGAAACACATACATACATACATACATACATACATACATACATACATACATACATACATACATACACACACACACACACACACACACACATACATACATACATACATACATACATACACACACACACACACACACACACACACACATACATACATACATACATACATACATACATAGACACACACACACACAAACATAATTACACACATCTGCAGCAACAACTGACCACAAATGCAAACAAACCCTAAAAAATTGATATTGTCACACTTACCCCTCCCCAAGCACCAATATCCCAGTTGAAAGTTGGACATTGATTAAATTGAGGAACAAATTGGAATCCACTTCTGGTATCGTCATCATTTGTATGGAAAGTAAGAACAAAAGTACTGCCTACTGACTGTAACTGAGGAGGGTTGTTTGTACCACAGAATCTAGGTGCTGGTCCACTTCTTTCGGGGTCATCAATCTGTGTTTAAATGAGAAAAAGTTGTAAAGCCATAAACAGGACGTAATATATAAAAAACATGTTTACAAATTTTCATTTCAGATATTCTTAAATCAATGAAATTCACATAAAATCTGTGACAGAGATTTCAGTTTTTAGTTACGTAAGCATTTGCAATGACTTTAATTTTGCATGGCGAACCCTGACAAAAAGATGTGTGGTGGAGGGGGAGCTCTCAGGTAGTTGGGGTGTTGGGTGGGGGCTCTCAAGCAGTTAAAATTTGCTGTCAAAATACACCGTGAGAGTAAAATGTAATTCAATCAGAAGCATCAGGACAAAATTCAGGAAAATTCAAAATTCAGCTAAACATGTCTAAAATTTAGCTTCAAAGCAAAATTACTATAATATTTGTACAAAACAAAAACGAGATCAATTTAATTGCCAGCTTACCTCTAAATAGTCATTGTCACATATTTGAGATGTAGTTCCAGGTTCGATATCCAAACGTATAAAAACTAAGCCAACACAACCTGCATCATTAGTGACTGTAATTCTACAATCAGAGCTGTTATGGTAATCATCAGCTGTGTAGTGTACCACTTCAACACTGGTCACATTCAAATCACACTCTGTATCTACAAGATACAACACAATTGGTGACATATGAGAACACACAAAATATTTAGTGTTTTTGCTAATGGTTGGGAACCCCCCGGTAACAGAAATGGGGAAGATCTGGTAAAACTACCATAGTTTCCCATACATTATATTGGTGGGGAACCCCGGTAAAATGACAGGGGAAGTCAGGTAGATTTTACCAACTTACCACCTTAATAAAAACACTGGTAGGGAACCCTGGTAAAATGACAGGGGAACTCAGGTAGATTTTACCTAGTACTTACCACCAAAACACTGACAGAGATTCATGTGTAAGATACACTTCACTTGGAAAATACATGGCCCAACCTTCCAAGAGTCCCAAGGAATATAACTTATTTGCACTGGATAGCACAAATGTAGAACAGTGTATGCTCATTGCAGACAGTACAAATCTGGTGTTATGCTATGGAGTCTAACCCTATGTTTAAACTCTATCCTAACGCCTTAGTTGGGGTAAAATTGCATACACATGTACCTACTGCATTGTCCTTATTAGTAGTTTCAAACTGAAGAATGGTGACTCTTTGCTCCAAATATATTTTGGCCAAATCACTCTGCCTTCATCAACTGTTATTGTACACAATTTGATGACACAGACATAATATGAGTGTAGAAAGGAATAGTATATTTACAACAGATTTTTTCATACTATGGGTATTGCTGTGAGTAGATGGCATTGAAAATATATCTACTTAAACTTTAAATACTTTGATATCCGTTTCATATAAACATCTGCTTTGTAGCCTTCATCTAAACTGGTATATTTTCACAATTTATGACATGACTCACACTGACTGAGTATGACATTTTCACCCTACACTATCTACTGGGTATCACTTGATAACCTGCAGTGTTAAACTTACCACATGGGAATTCATTACATGCTTCAGTGGTTGGTGGTTTCACTCCAGGACACAGTTCGTCTGGTAGTACATCGTTACCATCCTTACAAAGTACGCTGCGTGTTGTTTCGCCACCACCACATCGTTCAGAGCACTGTAACACAAATAAATTTATTTACAGATTAACGAAATGTTAATTGTATGAAATAACATCCATGGAGTCATGATGGGTGAATGGTTAGAGTGGCCAGCTTTGAATTTGCAGGTTGCAGGTTCACGTCTTGTTGCTGCCATTTGTTGCTGAATGACTAAAGTCCTTGGGCTAGATTTGATTGTGCCTCAGACAACCCAGCTGTATAATATGGGGACCTGGTAGGATAGAGGTTATGATGTGAATGCTTTAATCCTATACACTTACACTAGTTATAGAGACTGCAGTGGACTGTATGCTCCCCAAATACTTGAGGAAGTATAGAGGGCCATTGTGTTGACACTGATCCATGCCAGGAGTAATAATTGTGAGTGCCTTATTTAGGTATATTATAAATTCACATCATCATTATCATTATCATTATTATCCTTGTACATTTGTAGTTTGCATTCATGAAAGAATTCAATGTTTACAATCTACTATAACAATAGATGAATCTTGATTTTTCACAATACAGTGATATGGGTATCACTCGATGATACATGCAGCATATTTTGTGATACTTGAATTATTAGTTTTTTAAACTTAGCCCTGGAACATTTCACTACTGGAACATTTCATTCACCCTTGAAAAACTGAGGACCGAAATCATAAATCTTGTTCAATACAGATTCTGTGTTGTGGATATCTTTTGCAGGAGTCTCTCTAGAGTTTTTCCTGTATTTTCATTCTCAATTGTATAAAATTGTATAAGAAGAGGGATGATGACCTAAATTACTGAACACAGTTACTTTCCTTGTTGCCACAAGTGTTCATCAATTTGATTATTTGTCATATACATACCCGACTCCATTGACCGACATCAAATTCACCTTCTGGACAGGCAACAAAGGTTTCAAAAATACTGTAGCCTTTATGTGCCACTTCATCGTTGCTTTCAAATGTTAATTCAACACTGCCACTGTATGAGGTCCAACTACTGAAGCCATCACTTCCACAGAATTCACCACCATGGTCTTCATATTCACCATCCTCAACCTGATGACATGACAGAATAAATACTATTACACCACATCATGATTGGCTTACAGCAGGTCACATGGTATGGACTAGATTCCTATGGTGACATTATTTTGAATACAGCTGGCACTTTTCATTTTCTATTCTCCCTAGGGTACTAGTACTAGTACAGGTAGCCTGTGCTAAGCAGCTCATAGTTACTACATAGAATGACAAGATTTTGTATTTAGCTTGAAGAACTTCAACTGAATAGTTTTAGGGGTATAAATCTCATATACACCTACCTCTAGGTAGTCATTATCACATAATGTTCCACTTCCTGGCTCTACCTTAAACTATCCATCATACTATTATATATCAAGTATCTCCCTTGACTGAAATAGTTTCATAGGGGTATATATCTAGTTATACACCTACCTCTAGGTAGTCATTATCACATACTGTTCCATTTCCAGGCTCTACCTCAAAATCAATCTCTACCAGTCTAATGCATCCATCTGGATTTACAATTTCTATTGTACAAGTTTGGTTTGTATTGTAGTCCTGGGGAAAGTTTGGTGAGTTGATGAATTGGTTAGGAGTAGTAATTCGTTCATCACAGCGTGGTACTGTAGGAGACAAGATAAATTAGTCAGAAAAATTCATACATGGACAAAATAAACCAAATCAATCAGTCATTACCTTCTTGTTATACATATTTAACTGAGCAATTCTCAGTACCTATCATAGCATTTTACCTCATGCTAGAGGGTCAAGAGGGTCAAGTTATTCTCAATACCTGTAATAGTCTTTCAACTCATGCTAAGGGGTCAATATAGAACAAGGTCAACTTATTCTCTGCACCTGTAATGGTTTTTCAATTCGTGCTTGGGGGGTCAAAATAGAATAAGAAGGTCAACTTATTCTCAGTACCTGTAATAGTTTTTCAACTCATGCCAGGGGTCAAATTGAACTAGAGGATCAACTTATTCTCTCATGCATCTACAAGATTTCAATGAATTTACAGTGAAATTTATATGGCGTAGGGAACCAATGAGACTTTGAAATGCCCCTTATTGTTCAGTGATTATCAATACACGCCTTAAAATGAATAATTGATGCCTCTATTTCCTAGAGTGGCTTTAATATTATACTAGAATAGTTTAATTAGATGTTATTCTGAGATTCCCCGATATTTGTCTTCATTCAGCCAAGGAAAATATGAGTGACCTAAAGGGTCTTTGGTGTTATAAGTTGATAGACAAGTAGTGACAACCCTTAAGTCACACATATTTTCCAGCTGAATGAAGAAAAATGTAGGAGAATAACACAATTAGACCAATGGCAGTAATATCAAAGAAAAATCAGGAAAAGTAATGGTAATTTTGAACGTTTTGACTCATATTTCAAACACAGCAGAACCAGTGACATAGATGGACGTTGCCGTGGCATAGAACAACCAGAGTATATATTCTATATTTTTTTTGTTCTAAATGGCTCATACATGGTATAACCATCATCATAGTTTTATGTCTAGTCATGTCTAGTTATATCACCAGATTAAAATAACTTATCAAACTCAACTAATGCCATTCTAATAGTTGTGGGTACTTACATCGACATGGCTCTTCATTACATGGTTCACGATCACGTGGCCTGACACCAACACATTCATCAAGTGCACCTACTTGCCCATTGCCTACATTAACACATGTAACACTACGAGTACGAGTTCCTCCACCACAAGTCACATCACACTACAAAGTAATCAAGAGAAGCAATTATACAGGCTATCTGAAATTGAAAGATAAATTTGTCCTTATAAGGGACAGTGTTAGATTGCAAGATATGGCATGTTGCTCCTCCCTCGTCAGCTTGCTCCATGAACTGATGTGTGAGGGCGCCCTGTCATGGCATACCTTACAGACTACTAGTTATAAGAACATTGTAAGAAGTCAGCAGAAAATCACTAAGTACTATCAATTTCCGGGGGTTTTTTTTTGCAATTTTTCATAGGCTTCTGATGCCAAGAACAATTTCTAGGTATATCCAAAGTGTACTGTCATACATTAGCTTAGTTTGTTTACAAAGCAATATGACAGATCTCCTCCTGGTAACTAGGAGTACTGAAATGTGTAGAGTAAAATCAACTTAATCATTCATGATATGAAATAAAATTAACACAGAAAAATATGACGATCTGGATATCTCAAAGATACTTGTAGTATTCTACTTGCAATTGACTGTACTCAAACCTGGTACTAAGATATAACTTATAAACTGTCAACAAATATTCTACGTATCCAAAAAAACGTTGAGGAAATCCCTACTATGCAATCATCTACTCTAACAATGCCAGATGACAATGTCATAGAAGACATGTATTGATATTAACGTTGCACTAGAATAGCTTAACAGAGGTTCTGTGTTTATATATATTCACTAGTCTAAGAGTAAAAACCACTTTAAAACAGAGGCTCACTCTATCCCTTTGACGTACCTCAGACCAGTCATCAGCTTGGTAAGCGAAAGGTGGACAGGCTTCAAACCTGACATCAACCTCATAGCCAATACCAACACCTTGTCTGTCAGTTTCAAATTCTAACATAACATCAGATGATGAGGATATGAAAGCTGGAGGAGTCTGACGACCACAATATTCAACTGTGAGGGCACTGTTACCGATGTCTTCTATCTAGGTATAACAAGAAAACAAAAAATTTTTTATTAAACAGTAATAACTTTTAATAAAACGTGAATATGAAAAATTCCTTCTCTTTTTGCCATTGTGTACGTGTATATTCATGTTACCTTCTTTCCATAATGTAAAATAATCACCTTACTTCTGTGTCTACAGATTTGCTTGTAGAGATTAGACACAGTGTAAAATCTTCTTTATAGCTATAGGTTAGGCTATGTATGTGGCGAATTCATAGGGAACTTGCAACCCCGCCATGTTGAATGTTGCATCATGGGAAATGCGATAATAAATACTTTTTCTAATAAATTGGTATTGTAAACAATACTGTTACATTGTTTGCAACCACGAATGGTCAATTCATAGTTCACCCTGAGTATTGTGGGAGGTTTTTTTTATCAGTAGCTCCAGATTAGGTATTACAATAACCACAGATAATCCCATACTACTTTGCATCTGAGCATGCTCAGTCTGGATTGCAAGTTCCCTAACTCGGATGTGTAATGTGATCAAATGTATTGTTGGTTTCATTTACTTTCACTTCTCAATACAGAGCTGGTATTGATCTGAAGAAGTGACATACAGCCTTGATAGGGAACTTCAACATATTGTTGACTGCTTGCATTCTTATGGTAATTACAATTATAACAATAGAAACAGTTGACAACACAAGGCATATGTACATATACACCATTTATATATGGGTACCTCTAATTCACAAGGTATCATTTCACTTTAATATCATTATCCCTGAATGCATGGTACTAGAAATAGACTATAACCTCCACTGAATCTCTATCACAAGAGGTACTCATACATACCTCTATACACACGTGTCTTTAGCCTAAGATAAAGCTATACTGATGAGTGAATGTGAATGTGAATGTGAATGTGAATGTGAATGTGAATGTGAATGTAAATGTAAATGTGAATGTAAAATGTGAATGTGAATTGTGAATGTAAATGTGAATGTGAATGTAAATGTGAATGTAAAATGTGAATGTGAATGAAAATGTGAATGTGAATGAAAAAGTGAATGTGAATGTAAAATGTGAATGTGAATGAAAATGTGAATGTGAATGAAAATGTGAATGTGAATGTAAAATGTGAATGTAAATTGTGAATGTAAATGCGAATGTAAATGTGAATGTAAAATGTGAATGTGAATGTAAAATGTGAATGTGAATGAAAATGTGAATGTGAATGTAAAATGTGAATGTGAATGAAAACAATGAGATTTATCTCTTTTGACATCCAAGTTTGAATTCACAAGGTATTGTTTCACTTTAAAATAATCATCCCTGAATGCATGGTACTAGAAATAGACTAACCTTCACTGAATCTCTATCACAATCTCCTGGTTGTTCACCATCTTGGACATCAAAGGCAAGGAAGGTGAGTCGAACACATTCATCTCTATTAGTATTGCTGACGACGACGGAACACAGATCATTGTCATTATAGGGTTGAGGGTAGTTGGGTGATGAAAAAACCTGGTTGCTGGTTATAAAACGGGAGCAATCTGTAGGACAAGAATATACTAAGTGTTCAAACATGGTGCATAAATGAACATTATCAGTGCAGCTGTGTTTACATCTGTGACTTGTAATTGCACTGAAGTATAACAACTGTTCTGTGTATACCTCTATATTCCATCAAGTGTAATGTAAACATACTACTATATACATGCATGGGTGAAAGCTGCTCAGAACGTTTGTGAACATGTGAGTTAAGTTTTGTTGGGACCATCCTTTCATTTGTGGTTTTATGCATGTATACATTCAACAGTAGCATCTGATTTTGAAAAAATAAGTCGTTTTTTTAAACTTTTTATTGCCATTTCTGTAAATCACCGTCCTACATGTATAATAAATGAGCATAACAGTGTATAGTAACAAGAAAAGTTGACATCAGCACCAAATATTTGCATATCTATATTTACTGCAGTTGGTACAGTGGTACCAACCACAACTGTTACAGTACATGGACTTCATTTTCACAGTCTTTACTCCTGTTAGCATTGCTGTATTTACTATTGCTCTGCTCATCATGGAAGCATCATTAAAGTTAGTATTAATGACTGTATTTAAAGTCAATAAACTGTTGAATTAGAGACACTTCTTACACTTTTCTTCAGACTTACATTATTCAATGTCATTGGTCACGATGGGCTGGGTGATGTATCGACTTTCTGTTCTTTTTATTGATAATTTGAAACTGTACATTCACATGTAAATATAGTATACTACAACTATTAAAACTATGATGACTACTACCATGACTATGACTACTACAACTACGACTACTACCACGACTATGACTACAACTACTACGACTACTACCATGACTATGACTACTACAACTACGACTACTACCATGACTATGACTACAACTACTATGACTACTACCATGACTATGACTACTACAACTACTATGACTACTACCATGACTATGACTACTACAACTACTATGACTACTACCATGACTATGACTACTACAACTACTACGACTACTACCATGACTATGACTACTACAACTACAACTACTACCATGACTATGACTACAACTACTATGACTACTACCATGACTATGACTACTACAACTACTATGACTACTACCATGACTATGACTACTACAACTACTATGACTACTACCATGACTATGACTACAACTATGACTACTACCATGACTATGACTACAACTACTACGACTACTACCATGACTATGACTACTACAACTATGACTACTACCATGACTATGACTACTACAACTACGACTACTACCATGACTATGACTACAACTACTACGACTACTACCATGACTATGACTACAACTATGACTACTACCATGACTATGACTACTACAGCTACGAGGACTACCGTATGACTATGACTACTACAGCTACAAGGACTCATGACTACAACTATGATAACTACATGTACTACTATGACATTGACTACAACTTCTACTACGACAACTACAACAACTACTACGAAGACTACTACTACATGTACTACTATCAAAGTATAAAGATAAATAAAATATACATGAACAACACATTTGTATTTCCATTAGATGTATGATTACAGAATAGCATTACATGTCACAGTCTGATTTAATCATTAATTCTATAATTACATCCATCCAATCTCTTTCTCTGAACACCACTTCAGATATCTTGCAAATTATTTACCTGAGCAAGGTCTCTCATTGCAAGGCTGTGAGTCTTCAGGTTTGACACCAGGGCATTGATTATCAGCTACGACGTTGTTGTCAGATACCCTCATGCATAGCACTGGACGTGTCTGTGTACCGCCACCACATGGCTCTGAACACTGCAATGGTACATAGGAGATACAACATCAATGTCTAAATTATGTAAATGAGAAAATGTGTTTGCGGGGGTTGGACTTGATTAGTTGCTAGTCAACTATCCCTAATCCCCTTTTCCTGTTACAGGATTTGGACTTGATTAGTTGCTAGTCAACTACCTCTAATCCATTTTTCCTGTTACAGGATTTGGACTGGATTAGTTGCTAGTCAACTACCTCTAATCCATTTTTCCTGTTACAGGGGTTGGCTGGATTAGTTGCTAGTCAACTACCTCCAATTCCCTTTTCCTGTTACAGGGGTTGGACTGGATTAGTAGCTAGTCAACTATCCCTAATCCCCTTTTCCTGTTACAGGATTTGGACTTGATTAGTTGCTAGTCAACTACCTCCAATTCCCTTTTCCTGTTACAGGGTTTGGACTGGGTTAGTGGCTAATCAACTATCTCTAATTCCTTTTTCTCCTGTTACTTTTATTTCTCAAGTTTTTCTCTAACTAATGTATGTTGTAGATTTTTTATTTCTCTTGTAGGAGATGATTAGTTTGTCAAAAAATTAGGTCTGCATTATTCTTAACAATGGTAGAATTTGAAATGCAAACTTACTTCTTCCCATGGTCCAGTGGAATACAGAAATTGAGGACATGTTACAAACTCAGTGGAAGCTGTGTATCCTTGACCATTGCGTTGTCCATTGCTATGGAAAGTAACAGTCACATCTCCTGATGATGAGTGCCATACAGGTAGTGTGTCAGGTGAACCACAGAATCTCTGTGAAAATGCTGCATTGTCGTTATCACGCAACTGAAATATACAACCAAGAAAAATATCCAATGAAACATTGAAATCATGGCTGTATTTCAAATCAGCTTGTATATTCTTTTCCCTCACTCACTCACTCACTCACTCACTCACTCACTCACTCACTCACTCACTCACTCACTCACTCACGCACGCACGCACGCACGCACGCACTCACTCACTCACTCACTCACTCACTCACGCACGCACGCACGCACGCACTCACTCACTCACTCACTCACTCACTCACTCACTCACGCACGCACTCACTCACTCACTCACTCACTCACTCACTCACTCACGCACGCACGCACTCACTCACTCACTCACTAGCTATATTTATGTCACTTACATCAACAAAGTCCATTCGACAATCAGGACTGAATTCAACATCCAAGAAATCAAAGGTGATTTTGACACAGGCATCTTCACTGTCTATCATTGTTACACAGTCAGTATCATCTGCATAGTTAGCTGGATAACCAGGTGAAAACACTGATGTCTCATTTGTCAAAGTCTCATTACACACATCCTCTATAGAAGGTAAACAAACAAACAAACAATAAATCAATTAATTAATTAACTAAGAAATTTAAAAACTAATTAATAATTGCATTGATAAATGAATAACTGGAAATGGGAATTTCAGTACAGGAAGCCTGTGAGTATATTTTTCATTTCACAATTTAGTTTTCAATGAAGTGAGTGGAATAACTAAGTATGGAAAATACATTTTATGACAAATATTTATCACCCATCTCTATTGTTCCAGAGAAAACTGATATCTTATAAAAATAAGAAGACTTGTACAGATCTTTACAGCAGTAAACTGAAGCTTATACACTTTCTGACAACTTGTTTTATCTATATAATATATAATATATGGCAATTAGTCTCACTGCCAGACTTTGTGACTTGCATTTTCAAATAAGGCACAAGTATGCCCTGAGTGACAAATCCATGAGAAGCGAGTGTTGATTCATCACTACTCTACCAGACTAAATGAGTATATTTGTCTTTACAGTCCAAGCAGTAATCTATCTTATGACAGCTAGAATGACATATAATACTGTCTCAGCAGTATACAATCTTTATACATGTGGGCATAATTGTTATAACTGAAAATGTGACAAAGGTATTACCATATTGTGGACATGGTGGCAGGTTTTCACATGGACGGGAATCAACAGGTCTGATCAGCTGAATCTCTTCACAGTCTCTCGCAGCAACACGCTCTTCTTCTTGCATACATGTCACTTCCCTTCTTTGTATTCCATTGTCACATACAGCAGAACACTGAAGTGTAGACATAACAATATCCAAATAAGATATACACCAAGATGTAAACAGTTCATTCTATGAGAATTATTCCCAATGGTAGAAACTTTCATGAAACCACGAAGTGATGAAATACAGTAGTGGTAGACAGTATAATAAGATTGTATGCCATATATTTTTCTTTGTTCAAATATATTGGAGAATAACATAATTATACCAGCGTCAGTAATATCAAAGAAAAATAGAGTAAAGTAATGGCAATTTTGAACATTTTGACTCGTATTTCAAACACAGAAGAACCAGTGATCTAGACACTTGTCATGACATAAACGCATGCTGCCAAGACGTAGAACAAGGATATAAATTCCATATTTTTTTACTCAACTTGGCTCATGCACGATATAATACAAGTACATTGTATGTCAGGTGTGGCCACCATAACTCAATGAATAAATAACAAACTGTCCAGTTGAAGACAGAGTAGCCTGTCAGATTAATATAACATGTTGTGACATTCTTTCAGCCAGTATTCAAATGAGAAGCCTGATAGAGCTGAACAACATAACATATTTTACAGTCTACAGACAAAGGTATTCTTTTAAATAATGTCACTTTACCTCAGACCACTCTCCTGCGGTATAATATGGTCTATCATTGGGTACAAATTCCCAGGTGGCTGCATAGCCTTGATCATTTTCAGTCGTATCAGAGTAAAATATGACATCAACAGAGTCACCAACTGCTTTGTATGTAAATGGCAGCTCATCTAACTCTCCACAAAGTTTTGTTCGCTTTACACCATAGTGATCATTGATCTGAAAAATGAATTTATCAGTCCTTAGGATCTAACGCTGGATGACAAACATGCAAAACATAAGATTTTGTTTTGCAATTCACACCTAACTTTCCTTTATGTATGTTCTTTTATTTTATTTATGGATACAAGATATTCAAACTGTAATTTGAATCAAAGATATTCAAAATACCCACTGAGGTACAAAATGAGTGGAAAATTCAAGCTGTTTTTGTACTTATTTACAGAAGACCATATACTCACCTCAACGAAGTCATAGGCACAGTCCTCACTTTCTTCAAGATTAAACTGAGTAAATGTTATCTCTATGTGTTGATCTGGCCTATAATCAGTATCTTGTGAAAGGAAAGCTATGAGCGTGGGCCCAGATATTACTGTCTTCTGACAGTCGAGATCGACTGGATACTTGTTTGGGAAGTTGGGTGAAGTCAGAATGCCTTCTTCAGTGTAATAAGTTGCGTCGCAGCCTAATCATGGAAAAAAAGGGGATGTAAACAATAATTATCCACATGTTCTTCAAGGTCAGTTAAAAATAGTTCTTGTTACATGACCAAGGGTTCTAATTACTTATTAGTAAGGTTTCACCTGTTTGGGTTGATAGGCTTTGTCAAATTGAGTATCTGTTGGACTTCAGATACATTTTTTGTACATGTCGAACTAGTGAAAGATGTGCAGCCAAATAACTGGATATTACAGCTATCATGTAGACCATGTCATAATCATGCCATTTGATTGGAACGCTGTAGGTATCATTACCAGAGAATGAGACAGGTTATCCTGGCAAATAAGAGAATCTCTCCACATCAGAAGACAATGACACAACAGCATGAAGATGGATGAGGGGCATGCCAACTGCATCATCTCTACGATCATGTCATTATTACTACACTGTAGGCGTAAAGCCAGTCAGTAAACAGAGTTTGACAAAACCTGAACAGGTGAAATGATATTTGCAAGTAATTCTGTGCTTTGGTTGCAGAACAAAACAATGACAAATTTTGAAAATGATTTTCTTACCAAATGGTTTTGGACATGGGTCTTTAACACAGTCTCTTTCTGTTGGTGGTTTGGTTTGAACACAATCGTCTTCAGCAACAGTTTCATTGGCATCTTTGGCTAAACGGCAATCGATTTGACGGGTCTGTATACCAGTGCCGCAAGTCACAGTACACTGTATCAAACAATCAAATAACAAGCATTGTGAAATGAAATATCAACATTTGATGAGAGTTTTGTAATTATTTGATATCATCAAAAAAGATAATATTTCTGCTGAAATACGAACATAGTATGGTACATATTAAACAATATGTTCTGAGTATTTATTTATTCACTGACATATTTCTTCATTCAGCAATTAAAAATACTTGTGACACAAGGGGCGTTTATAACTACAAGTCAAATATGTATTATGACAACACCCTTATGTCACTTATGTCAGGAACTTTTTCGGGGACTGAAGGAAATATATTGTTACCGTAATTACTATATAATTACAGAATTAAAGGTACACAAACTTAATCTACATATATACAAAATATGGGGAAGTGAATCGCAATTTTGAATGTTGCAACAAAATATACAAATATAAATACATTTCAAGCTAAATCTTTCTTTTAATTTAAAATATGTTTGTGTGCATATTTCACTAAATGCACAGTACTACTATAGTTTTAAGTTTTTGTCTATCTTAGTTTGCTGACAGCTTGCTTTCCATAGTACCAGTAGTACATTTTGTTATTGATTGCCTATAGCTTGGCTTCCACAGTAGTATCTGTCATCAAACATAGCCTATTGTCTGTATGTTGATAGACAATTTTTTTTTTCATTAACATGCAAATGATGGAGAAATGAAAATGTGAATGTGAATAATGGTTACGTAACTTACCTCTGAATAGTGAGTTGATACCCATATGCCTTGACAAGGACGTAGATTACAGGCTCTAACTATTTGTGGTAGCTCTTCATTACTACAGAAACTATCTTCCACTTTATGTATTACTCCATTCAAAGTATAGCATTCAGCTGTTCTTGTTTCAACACCAATACCACAGGTTTCAGAACACTCACTCCAATCGCCTTCCAACCAGTAGTAACTGTAGAACATCAAAGGATAGAATGAAAACTTACCTTTGATAATATAGGTGTAGACACTTAAATGATACTTTTTTTTATTAATCTCAGAAAGACAAAATGTCATGATAACCCACATCCAGTATGCCAAAGCAAAATGTATTGACATCTAAGAAGATTTTGGGTGTTGCAGGGATGGTTTTAAAAAAGTCTTTGACAATTTGTATCCCATACACTGGGACATCAATTTCTAGAATTATGAATCGAATGTATATAGTAATACTAGAATAACATACAGTTTTGTGTATGCAATAGTAGGTGCATGAACTTCTATCGCATACACTGGAACATCAATTTCTATAATAAATTTGAGAGAGCCTACACGACTCATGACCTGTCCACTTGACCATAAGTCTAGTATTATTATAAATCAAATGGCCACTACCGACAGAAAGTATTGTCGCACCCTGTCGATGCCGTGATGTACATGGATAAAAATGTTCATTGATGTATAAACATGGAATGAATGCATTTTGAATAAAGTTTGACACCTTTAACTCAATTTGTATCAATTTTCTTTTGACAAAATTGTATCGTTCAATAATACTTGGGTGTCAATTTCAATGCAGGTAACGTTCCATTGTTAAGATATATGATGTCCCCCTTATTTGCATATCATTTGCATACTGTCAGTAGTGTATATGGTAATATTAGAGTAACAAAACATAATGTTTGGGACAGTACACCTATTGTGAATCTAACTATACATGTATAGAAACAATGTTTGCTGGAAGTACGACACTTCATTTTTACCACAATTCCAGTTAATGTTATTTCAGCTTAGTAATGTCTCAATGTATCAATAGTATGTGTATGCACTTCTTAACATTCATGCATTTGTGTAGTTATGAATTCTTACTCAATAAGTATAACTGGGCTGAGTATAAGTCAGCAAATTGCAAGTTTTTTACTTGAAAAATGCAATGCCTCAATGTATCACAAAAAATGCATTCTGATTGGTGACTTGTTACCCATGACATCTTTATGTTTTGTAACCTTTCTTGACAAGTGATAACAGACAATCTATCTTCAAAGTTCAATACTTCATGTTCAAAATTACAAATTACTAAAAGCTCAACATTTCAAATAACTGAAGGGTCGAGGTTGATATTAATCTTAACAGTAAAGATAGTGCAAAGAGAATCAAACCCAGATCACTGACAAAGCAAATGGATATTGACAGTCATGCACACCAATTACCATAGTTGGGCAAAGTGTGCCAGGGCATGATATGGAAAATTATTGAAGGGTTTGATGCATGCCTCAGAATTAAATTGGAAGCAATACTGTCTGGGTAATATGACATAATAGTTTTATTCACTTACTCTTTGGGGCAATGGACTTGTGTATCACATGTTTCACGTTCAGGTATTCTGTTTACAGGACACAGGTTGTCAGAAACTATTGAGTTATCGATCTCTGATTCACAGTACACATATCTTGTACGTTCTCCAATGCCACATGTAACTGAACACTGCAAGTAGAATTAAGAGAAAATAAAGTAAATAAAAAAACAAATAAAGGAAATCAAATCATTCATGTGTTAGCCAATCAATGATCCAACCATGCAACCATCCACTCATCAACAAACCAACCACTTAACCACAAACAAACAAACAAACAAACAAACAAAACTACGAAAAACCCACCCACCCATCCATCCAATGCATTCATTCACTCACCCACCCACTCAACTATCTTTCCATACAGGATATCCTCCCATTAATCAAATCCATCCATCCACTCTTTCATGCATGCATGCATGCATGCATCCATCCATTCGTTTGTTTGTATGTTCGTTCCTTCATTTGTTTGTTTGTTCATTCATTCGTTCGTTCATATTAACTTGGTGCTAAAACAACCACTTTTGACCCCTACATAACAGAGCCTATCTATCAATTCCATAGTGTACCCTTATTAAAGACAATACAAGTTGTTTACCGGTGTCCAATCAGTTGCGTTCCATGAGTAGATGCAGGTATTTGGAGGTGGTACACAAGATTGAGTCGCATCTGGTCTGACTTGATTCAGGAGTTGACACTGTGCATCATTGGCTACCTGTACAGAAGTAGCTGTTAGTTGCACACATTGAACAGCTCTGGTTTGGGTATTGGTATTACAGTCACAATCACTGAAAGCACTTGTAATGTAAATAAACCTAATAAAAAGGAAGACAAAGGTTTTTGTTAGAGCTACTCAGAGAGAAAAGATTAAGAATTTTGCTTTGTATATGAAATTCCTTCTCAACACTACACTAAGTAAAAGTACATCTGTTCACACTAAGTAAAAGTACATCTGTTCATGTCATGACTACCAGTATTATGATGATCTGTGGTTATTGTTATTATCATAAATTATCTGTTTTATCATCATTGTTGTTGTTATTGTCATCATCGTTTTCATCATCATCTTTGTCATTGTTGTCGTTGTTGACGACGTCATCATGGTCATTGTCATCATCATTGCATACATCCACATCTTCATCATCATCAACATCTTCATCTTCATCTTCATCATCATCATCATCATCATCATCATCATCATTGTAATCACCTCTGCCACCACACCCCACCCACCAACAACAACAACAACTACATAATCATCACTGCAATCATCATAAGTTGACTAAACTTACACATCGCCACCTGCACAAGATTCAGTATTACAAGTTTGTTGTTCAGAAGGTTTGGTCAATTGTGCATCCACACAGTTTGAATCATCTACGACTGCATTGTTTGCAGTGGTCTCAATACATTCAACAGTACGAGATTGCTGACCGCCATCACAAGTAACAGAACACTGGAAGATTGAAGAGTGAAAATAATTAATGCATAATACATTTGCAGTACACTGGTAGGGGTAGACAATAAAATATGCATCAGTGCATCGATGGAGGGGTACTGTATATAACCATGTACATCAGTGTACTAGGTGGTGGGTATATACATACAGTACATCAGTACACCAATGGAGGGGGTACTGTATATAACCATGTACATCAGTGTACTAGGTTGTGTGTATATACATACAGTACATCAGTACACCGATGGAGGGGTTACTGTATATTAACCATGTACATCAGTGTACTAGGTGGTGTGCATATACATACACATCAATACACTGGTGGAGGTAATATACATTCACATACAACATTAACTGGCAATTAAGTGAATGATACATGAAAAATCAGTACATCTTAAGTAGTAGATAAATGAAAAGTGAATCGATGGAAATATTCTTGGCAATGTAGTTAACATCTCTTGTCAAAAATCTTTGATCTTTTCCCTTTCAGAACACACATTAGGGTCACTTCATTGAAAAAACATTAATTTAAAATTCCCATAAAAAAAAATTACATCTAACAAATCTACTTTCCCTTCTTGACCCCGAGTCAAAAAAATTATTATAAATTTCAACAGAAACACTTACAAAACTCCATGGTCCTTCTGCGTATGCATATACAGGGCATATAGGCAGACCTGGGCATGCTTGTGTTGTTGCAGGCAATGTGAGGCCAAGATTTTCACACACAGACATAGCAACTGTAATGCTGGTTGTGGTGTCTATGCAGGTGATAGATCTAGTTTGGGTACCTGATCCACATGTGGTTGTGCACTGGTGAGGAGGAAAATGTAATGACAATATTGGATGTGTACATGTATCGCAATTTATTTCCTACCCAAGAGCTGGTACTCTTTACAAATATTTTGATGATGTCTTAGCCGAAGGTAAAGAGTGCTGGTCAGAGGGCAGACAAAATGTAATAATTATGCCTGAGTGCCTGTGTTATCATCATGTTTATCACAATCACCACTCATTCTGACACTCTTCATTCATGCTAACAATGTTTGTGAAACATGCGCCATGCATCAAGGCCATGAATAAGTTTCTATTTATAGTGAATTTCCAAATTTCATATTTAGATAAGTCTTGGAATATAGATATGAGATTATTATTAGCAACTTGGGTGTCCCTACAGTTTGCTTGTCATCACTTCTGCACTAAGTACACTTGTGCCTGTGGTGTGTAGTGACGTTGTCTTCAGGAACAGTATCAGTATAGAATGACTTTGGAATGATGTGCAGAATGGATGTGTAATGGTTGAAATGACTCCAAAAGTCAATAAGCCTGTGAAAATTTCCACTTGTACTGTCTACCATAATAATGTATGCCTGACACCATGACAAGTCTGTAAGTGTCATTCCACCCAAACTCTTCATGTGCCAAAATAAATACATTCACAGTATATGTATATATGGCAAAATGTATATGAATAAAAAGTGTATGATGAATGATATCTAAGCAATGACATTTCAGCATGGAGATAAGAGTATTATTTTGTGCAAAAGTAAGCTTTAGGTTGCGCAAAGCAAAGGGAACACTTACAGCCTCCCATGCAGCAGGGATATAGTCATATACAGGGCATGCATCAAGACCTGGGCAAGCTTGCGTTGTTTCTGGCACCAATAATCCAGTTTTTTCACATTCCAATGTATCAACAGTTTCACTGGTTGTGGTGTCTATGCATGTCACAAATCGAATTTGAATTCCTGAATCGCATGTGGCTGAGCACTAGAAATAAATGAGTGTGCATATTTACATGTAATATGAACGCAAGCATGACAAATATTTATGATATAGTGTGAATATGGTAAAGGAGCAGAATGCAGGAATTTTTTTTTCTCAGTATTATAATGTTGATAAGTATGCTGATTTCATGGGACTGATGTTGTGCATGTAACTGACAGGATGTTTATGGTTCAAAGCGTGTCTTTGCACTTAGGACATAATGATGGTTAAATGGATGATAGAAAAGTAATTCTTTTTTACTTACAGTTTCCCATGCTCCAGTAGAATACTGATACACAGGGCATGCATCAAGATTAGGACAAGCTTGTGTTGTTGCAGGAACAGTTAGACCTGCATTCACACAATTCGAATTATCAACTATGGTGCTTAATGAAGTATCTATACAGGTGAGGCTTCTGGTTTGGGTACCTGATCCACATGTGGCTGAACACTGGTTGGAATATAAACAAGATGTCAGTTATAACTACATTTGTATTTCAATATTGTGAGAGTCAGGGAGTGTACTTGATTGATTGACAAAATAGCTGGACATCAGTGGTTGAAAATTGTTTCAGACATCACACAGTGTAGTAGTATAGTGTATGAATACAAAGCCAGCATGTACAATGTAGTGAGGAGTTCTTTTATGCAAAATGTGCACGTATTGGGTACGTATCAACAAACGACACTGAGCACTGCATGATAGAAGTAATAATGAAGTAGCAATGATAACACTCTGATGACAATAACATGAGCAGCATGGAACAGATAAAAGCAGCATGGCAGGTCTCTGATACAGCATTGATATGCAAATGTTACATAAAATCAACGAAACGTAACGGTGCTGCCAAAATGATGTGAAGCAATGTAGTATTAGATTTATGCAAAGCAGTGGTTTAATATACACTCACAGCTTCCCAGTTACCAGGGTTATAGCTATACACAGGACATGCATCAAGATCTGGACAGGCTTGTGTTGTTGCAGGTAGTGTTAGTCCAGCATTTTCACACACAGACAATTCAACACTTTCACTGGTTGTGGTGTCTATGCAGGTGACAGATCTAGTTTGGGTACCTGACCCACATGTGGTTGTGCACTGTAACAAACATTAAGTTGTACACTAAAGCAACATGGTATGATTGTTAGCATGAACATTTCAAAGGAGTGCATCTGTGACATATGAAATGAAGGAGAAACAGAGAAAGTTAAATACTGACACATGTGATACATCCATAGTAAATAACTTATATACACTACTTAAATGATATACACCATATTGTTACACAAATACATACATTGATGAATGAATGAATAAATGAATGTATGAAACAAAGGAATATATATGAAATAATGAATGAATGAGTGAGTGAGTGAACAAATGAATGCATAAAAAAAAATTTCATTTGCATAAAATTAACATGATAGTTTAGCATTTGTATTAGAGCAGTTGGTAGATTAATTGTTGCAAAACAGCATGACACTTACAACTCCCCATTGACCTGGGTTATAAGCATATGTTGAGCAAGCATCAAGGTTAGGGCAAACCCTGGTAGTTTCAGGCTGTGTTAGTCCATTAGCCAAGCATAAGTTTGAATCTGCAGCAGTACTAGTAGAGGTATCAATACAAGCAACAGGTCTGGTCTGGGTTCCTGTACCGCATGTAGCTGAACACTGAAAACAAATTTGTATGTATGATGATGAATGAATGAATGTATACATACTGGGGATGGGGTAGGGTGAGGGGATGGGGTAGGGGTAAGTGATTTGAGGTGGGATAGGGGTAAGGGTGAGGGTGGGGTTATTGTATCATAATATACCATATTCCCATTACCATATCACAGGTACCGTAAGCACTGCAACAGGGCTTCTCAGGTTTGGCAAAGTGGGGGCTAAAATTTTCGTCATGGCTGCTCATTATACAGCAGTGCATGACACAATGAATAAAATGTGTGTGAAAGAACTGATTTATTTTTGTTCTTAAAACAGCATTACGGTAACAGTTAGTCACACTTTCATTACTGGTAGTTACTATTATAATAATAATACTTTATTCCAGAATTGTAAATAGTACAGAGGGAAGACTGCGGAAAATGAGTGGCAACTATATGTGTAATAATCAAATGAGTAAAAACTTCGCAAGTTGATGATTTTTAAGTTATTATATAGCATAAGAATTGAAATAAACTGCTGATATCATGGATTATTCATATGATTACAATACACGGTGCACAGTAAACAGAATAACCTTTTTTTCATTGTTTAGTATTTAGTTGTTGGTACTTTAATGTCACATTTGCAACTTTCTTTTTAGTAGGCAAATACAGTTTTGTGAAAGATCATTCAAATGTATTTTTGATGTTTAAAATATTTAGAAATGTGGCTACTAAATAGTAAATGGAGATATAAAATAAGGAATACCCAAAATGTTCAATTTGTATTTACCGGTACTAGAGAGATTCCAAATGGAAAGTAAGTAAACCTACCTGTCCCCATGGTCCGGGTATAAATAGCAAATCAGTAGTGACTGAACATGAGTTGGTATTGCAGACCTGGCTTTCTGTTGGTTTAACTAGACCTTGACCAATACACACACTGTCATCTAACTCAGTAGTGGTTCCAACAGCTCTACAGTATACAAGTCTGGTTTGGACTCCACCACCACAGGTTACTGTGCACTGTGGATCAAACATTCAAGAAAATACTATTAATTCAAGTCTGGTTTAGACTCACCCACCACAGGTTACTGTGCACTGTGGATCAAACATTCAAGAAAATACTATTAATTCAAGTCTGGTTTGGACTCACCCACCACAGGTTACTGTGCACTGTGGATCAAATATTGAAACATTCAAGAAAATACTATTAATTCAAGTCTGCTTTGGACTCTTCCAAACTACTGTGCACTGTGGATCAAATATTTAAACATTCAAGAAAATACTATTAATTCAAATCTGCTTTGGACTCTACCACCACAGGATACTGTGTACTGTGGATCAAATATAGCCTGAAATGAATGTGTTCATAAAGTTATTACCTCCATATGAAACAATCATGAATAATGATTACAATATATATAATTGTGCATATCTTCTTATCTTGCTGACTTCAATGAGCAAAAAAAAAAAACAATGCATGTCCATGGCATGGACTTTCACTGTACAGTGAATGAGGAACAAGTTCCAATGTACAAGTATACTAATGATATGTACATACCGTTTCATAAGGTCCAGTGTAGAATTCATAGGTTATTGTAGGGCAGGTTGGTGGGTTAGGACAACTCTGGACTTCAGCTGGTTTGGAGACACCGGCATTTACGCAGAAGGCATCATCTACTATTGCACTGTTACCGTTTGAAGTATCAAAACAGATAATATTCCTAGTCTGTGTTCCAGCACCACATGTAGTAGAACACTGCAACAAAAGACATAAAATCATTTAAACTGCAAATGAAGTGGAAAACATAGCAAGATATAAAAATTAATACATGTATGTTTTCCAGCACCACAAGTAGTAGTCTAAGAACACTAAAACAAAGACACAATATATTCATTTAAATCCCTGATCCTACCACAGCCCTTATCTTTTACATGTACTTCACCTGAAGAGGGTTTTAAACCACAAAAGAAATGGAACTACAATGAGGCAAATAAAAAAAAACAGTCTACTGTAAGTTTTGTTGATAATATAAATTTTTGGAAATTGTATAATTTCAATTTATTTCATGCCAGAGGAAATAGAACATATTATGATCAGCTGATTCTCATTCTATATAGTAAATGCATGTGTAGCACGTGAAATGAAAGTCATGACATCTACCAAGAAATGAAACGATAGTTATTGTTATGACATATGTAGGTGATAAGAATCTGTATGTGGTAATACAAATAATATTAGGACACAGTTTGAAATTATTTAAGGACAGATCCAGATTGGATATACATAAATATTTTTCAGTCAATATGTCACAGACATGGAACATTTCAGATTGTACAGTATCAAGTGTACCAAGAAATGATTTTATCATACTTACAGCACTCCATTGCCCAGTAACATAGATGTAGTTACCAGTACAATCATTAGTGTTACAGGTCTGTGAGACTGCAGGTTTATTGAGACCAGCTAGTATGCAGGTAGCATCACTGACAACAGAGCCTCCATTGGTACCGACGACAGCGCAGTTCACGTCTCTGGTCTGGGTTCCTCCACCACATGTTACTGTACACTGTCAAAGTTAAAGTAAAGAAGTACTATATCAATGTGGTGAAACAACAAACTAGCCTGTACTTACAGCCAACACAGATATTAATTTCGGCCAGATTGGATAAACGGTATCATCATAATCATGTTAATCCTCTTTCTGCCTAGGTGGTATTTGTTTGTACTCAACTAAGTACAAGTTGGGTGAAAACACAAGACAGATAGCAGCAATAATGTCATCACATTCATATATCAACTCTCCAATACCGTTATAAACTATCACTGCTGGGAGTCAAAACGAAATGCTATGCTAGAGTCACCCCATTTGACTCTACAGTAGAGATGATCATAGTGATTGTAATATGTATAGGAAAGTAAGATCACAAGCCACACATTGTTAGAGAACTATACTACGTACAATACGTATAGGAAACAAGACCATAAGCCACACATTGTTACAGGACTATACTACGTACAATACGTATAGGAAACAAGACCACAAGTCACACATTGTTAGAGAACTATACTACAATATGTATAGGAAACAAGACCACAAGCCACACATTTTTAGAGAACTATACTACGTACAATACGTATAGGAAACAAGACCATAAGCCACACATTGTTACAGGACTATACTACAATACGTATAGGAAACTAGACCACAAGTCACACATTGTTAGAGGACTACACTGCAATACATATAGGAAACTAGACCACAAGCCGTATAGGAAACAAGACCACAAGCCACCACGCATTTTTAGAGAACTATACTACAATACGTATAGGAAACTAGACCACAAGCCACACATTGTTAGAGAACTATACTACAATATGTATAGGAAACAAGACCACAAGTCACACATTGTTAGAGAACTATACTACAATACGTATAGGAAACTAGACCACAAGCCACCACACATTTTTAGAGAACTATACTACAATACGTATAGGAAACTAGACCACAAGCCACCACACATTTTTAGAGAACTATACTACAATATGTATAGGAAACTAGACCACAAGCCACCACACATTTTTAGAGAACTATACTACAATATGTATAGGAAACTAGACCACAAGTCACACATTGTTAGAGAACTACAATGCAATACATTCTGTATATGTTGCACCACCACCAAATCATAATATGTACGTACTGTTGACCATGACCCTGTATAGAATTCATAAGTGACTGTAGGACATGCTTGTACAGTACATGCTTGGACAGTGCCTGGTTTTTCTAGACCTTGATTAGTACAGGACTCATCGGCAACCTCTGTGCTAGTTCCAACTTGTTGACAGTATACAGTTCTAAACTGAATACCTTCATCACAGGTTGTAGAACACTGATAAGAAAAATAACACCAGTGATATTTGTAGCACATCATTTCAAGAATAGCCACAAAAAGTAAACTATTTTGTGAATAAACACTAGAATAACCAACTCTCAAAGGAATACCTGTACTTCAACACACTATAAAGAAATTTTTAAACACTTAGTGCAGTAACTCCTATTTCAAACTGTTCGCTAAAACCAAACCATTTTAACCACACAGGGTTCATACACTGAAAATTCCTTCAATTTCCAAATAAATTTCAGGGAATATCAAGTCATTTCTAAAAGGCTTCATAGTCAACTTATGCCCTTTTCCCCAGGTATTCTGTAGTACTTTCCACCAAAAGTTTGCAATTGCTCATTTTCCAACATGTTATGGTTGTCATCAATAATACTTTTCATTTTCCATTAGTAAACCAACTCTTTCCTGGAATTTTCAAACGTGCAAGGACCCTGATAAGAACAATAAATTAAAAGTAGTACACCACTGCAAACAGAAATGTGCAATGACATTGTATGCGTAGATTTGCAACAATAGTGCGCAAGTGTGGATTTTTGGTGCCTGGTAAGTGACAATTATAGTACTCGTTAAAAAAGCCAACAAGAGATATACTTTAGATTTACGTCACCCATCATTTCTATTTTAACAGATCTACTAGAACTGCATGACTAAAGTGACAACAACTTGGCAGGTAATAAAGAAGTGTATTAGTGATGCACATAGTGATCAAGCAGCCACAAACCACACATAATTAGAAAAGTACACTACAATACATTATGTGTGCTGTATCAGTGCCAAATCATAATATGTACATACTGTTGACCATGAACCTGTATAGAATTCATAAGTGACTGTAGGACATGCTTGTACAGTACATGCTTGGACAGTGCCTGGTTTTTCTAGACCTTGATTAGTACAGGACACATCGGCAACCTCTGTGTTAGTTCCAACTTGTCGACAGTATACAGTTCTTAACTGAATACCTTCATCGCAGGTTGTAGAACACTGAAAAATAATACCTATGGTGTTGTAGTACAACTGACTATACATGATAGCATACTAAAATCAAGTAAGGCAATAACTCAGTTTGTAGGATCAGTTACCATTAACAAGGTTGGTATATTAAAAACCAAGATTTCACCCATAGTATTGGTAAAACCATTATTTGCAGAATTACTTCAGGTGCTGCATTATTTCTGGAAGAACTACAAACAGTAAACCATTCAAAGCATTACCAGTAACAAAACCATTTCTATAAGAACCACTAAAACTTATTTACACCATTTTAAGAAAATCTACAACTAATACTATTTTTAAAAAGAACTATACTACCTGCTACAAATTTCATAAACTATATTACAAAGCATATACACAAGATCTACTAGAACTACTTTTAGAACTACTGGGCACACAGGTGAAAAAAGTGTTTAATATTATTATTAGTGAGAGTGTATTTCATGCATGATGTACAAACAGTGATCAAGCAGCCACAAACCACACATTGTTAGTAAAGTACACTACAATACATTCTGTATATGTTGCACCACCACCAAAATGTAATATGTACATACTGTTGACCATGAACCTGTATAGAATTCATAAGTGACTGTAGGACATGCTTGTACAGTACATGCTTGGACAGTGCCTGGTTTTTCTAGACCTTGATTAGTACAGGACTCATCGGCAACCTCTGTGCTAGTTCCAACTTGTTGACAGTATACAGTTCTAAACTGAATACCTTCATCACAGGTTGTAGAACACTGATAAGAAAAAGGTTATTGTAAATCATCTACGTGTACCTGCAAAAATTATCTACATACACACGATAAGTATTGGTCATCATTTGCTTTAAATTTGTAATATTTGATGTCTTTAGTACTGTAACAGGAGTATCATTTTTTCGGTATCAAGTCTAATGGTAAAACTCTAGGGTTAGAGTTACTGCTATAGTTTCATTTTGGTTCCCATGGATAATACCATGGATGCTCATTATGAAAGATGAACAACAAATATCAGTACAAACAATTCTACAGTACAATACACAATTTGTACGGTTGATCATGAACATTAAATAATTAGATGTTTTTCCATGACATTTTCCTTCATTAATCCAAGGAATATATTAGTGACCTAAAGGGGCTTTGTTACTACTTGCAATGTATCTAGCC
The DNA here is from genome assembly GCF_964340395.1 of Glandiceps talaboti. Classification (NCBI taxonomy): domain Eukaryota; kingdom Metazoa; phylum Hemichordata; class Enteropneusta; family Spengelidae; genus Glandiceps; species Glandiceps talaboti. The sequence goes on along the minus strand of NC_135558.1, from coordinate 6,883,669 downwards.
ACTCGGTGAAAAATACTTAGGTTCAGTGTTTTATTTAAGGGCGGTAAGTAGGTAAAATCTACCGGGGTTCCCACATCATTTTACCGGGGTTCCCCACCAAAACTATGATACATTGCATGGGAAGCACTACCAGTTTTACCTCTTTCCCCCTTTCTGTTACCGGGGTTCCCAAACCTTAGCAAAAACACTGAGGTTGTTGTTATGATAAGTATTTGCACGAGTGCTTGGAGTGTTTTCTGCTGGCCTGCACTTTCAAATGCTACGCTTATGAAGGTACAGGTATGGAGAACACTGCAAGCACTCAAGCATATACCCCGTGTACGCCACACTTGCACTCACGTGTCATGGGGTTCTGTCATAGTACAATGTATAGTCCCATAAAAACAACCAGGTGTACAGGTATGGTTGTTACTAAAATACCAGTAGTTATTAAGTACAACCAAAAACATTGCTTCCTTGCTCTGGAATCAAATTATGTACTGCTAGTTCCGAACTTAGAGAGGTGATTTTACTTTTCATGTATTTTGGTTGTATGACTCAGCCTTTATCAGCTGTTATTGTACATGGTCTAATGACATTCCAATGACCAATGAGAAGCTTCCAGATAAAACACCCACCTCGTAAGAGTCATAAGCGATGAGGGGGATGGAAGTACAGTAGTATACAATGCCCTCATGTGGTCATTATCATATGACAAGTCTATGATTGTCTGCATTACATTAACCCTGTGCAATAACAGCTGATAAAGGTGGAATGAATCAGCTGAAATATACTAGGCAAAAACTCACTGCTTTGAGTTTAGAACTACCACATATAGTTATGTGAAAAGGGAGGTGGGAAGAGAGGATGGAAAGTTGACAGTAAGGGCTGAAGGGACGTTGTAAGGGTTATACATCACTACAACCAAAAGTTCAAAAGTTGTTGTTATACATGTATATGTACATACTGTCTCCCAGGCGCCTGTGTAGTACTCATACACAATGAAACATGGTTGTGAGTTACAGGTTTGAATAGCTGGAGGGCTAGTCAGACTTTGTTGAAAACAGAATCCGTCAGAGACTGGTGTAACAGTTCCAACTTGTCGGCAATACACCTCCCTTGTTTGATAACCACCACCACAAGTTACTGAGCACTGGAGAGAAAAGGAATCAAGACTGCTGCAAATCTTGGTACTTGCAGGATAACAGTTACAATTATGTTACATGTACCTCCAAGTCAAAGAACACTTGTATGGATAAGGAATTCCATCAAAAGCTAACTGAAAGCAACGTGAACAGAAAACTTGTTGATATAATATATAACTCCCCTGCTAGTTTCACCAAGTACAATGAGAAGAAGTAGGTATGAAAGCACATTGCAAGAGTATGCTGTTTATGCTGGCTTTGGTACAGCAGCAACTGTATGCTGTTTATGCTGGCTTCGGTACAGCAGCAACTGTATGCTGTTTATGCTGGCTTTGGTACAGCAGCAACTGTATGCTGTTTATGCTGGCTTTGGTACAGTAGCAACTGTATGCTGTTTATGCTGGCTTTGGTACAACAGCAAATTCTTTGCAGGCGTTGCCTAAATGTTAGCACTTGTTTTACAGAACAGAATACTAATATTGCATGTTAAATGCAAAAAGTGCCAGATAAAGTAGCCCTAATGCTTTACAGATTTGCAGTGTTCACCCTGAAAGCTAACATCATCATAATGCAAGAAAACCTTTGAAAAATATATTTTTTGCATTTGAAAGATGGTTCTTCTTTTACTTTTGCTCTGAAGGAAATATGTGTATTAGTTTACAGGAAAGGGCTTTAACTACATCGCAAGCTGATCTGTAAGAAGGCCACCACCGATAGGAGATTTATATTTACTGCTGAATTCAGACCACCCCAATTCTTAGGAAAGCACTTGATTTAGCAAAATTAAATGCTGACAAAATATTACAGCAAGATATATATGAATTACAAGCACTAATTCAACAGCAAGGACAGGACCCAAATACATGGAATGCCGACAGGAGGTGGCAGAAAATGAATTTGCTCAGTAAAGTATGCATCTGAAAATATTCCAAATTTTAGCAAAATGCAAATTACACACTTGTATTATCATCTGCACAACTTGCAAAAAGTAACTGACGCAATTGTTAAAATCTTAAATCAAAGTCAAAACAGGATTTTCTAACTAAAATGAACATTTTCTTCAAGTTGCATACATACTGGCTGCCAACTTCCTGTATAGAACTCATACTGAGTAACAGGACATGATTGAACATTGCAGAATTGGAAACTTGATGGCTTCGTCAAGTTTTGTTGATAACAGTGTGATTCTGATACTGGGAAGTCACTTTCTAACAAATGACAATACACTTCTCTTGAGTGGTAACCATCTCCACAGGTGGTTGAGCACTATTTGTGTATAAAAAGGGTAAAAAAATCAACAACATGTCAAAGATGGATGGAACATAAAGTTCACGTAGTTGTTGTGGACACAAACATTGTTGCATATGCCAGAAATATTCATAGCATTATTCAAAATCGTGATACATTTAAGACCGAGTATTGCAGCAACTGTAAGCAGACAGAACACAGCAGGTACATGGAAAGCATGCACATCAGCAATAACAGTGACATGGCTTGCTGCTTGAATATTGCAGCAACATCATAAGTTTACAGGATAGTGCAGCTACAGGATATTGAAGCAACATAAAAAGCAGTGCAGCAACACAGAATGCCAACAGAATACATTACATGCAGCAATATAGAATGCTGAGAGGATATTGCAGCAACAAAGAATGCTGACAGGATATTGCAGCAACAAAGAATGCCGATAGAATATTGCAGCAACAAAGAATGCCAATAGAATATTGCAGCAACAAAGAATGCTGACAGGATATTGCAGCAACAAAGAATGCCGATAGAATATTGCAGCAACAAAGAATGCCAATAGGATATTGCAGCAACAAAGAATGCTGACAGGATATTGCAGCAACAAAGAATGCCAATAGAATATTGCAGCAACAAAGAATGCCAATAGGATATTGCAGCAACAAAGAATGCCAATAGGATATTGCAGCAGCAAAGAATGCTGATTGGATATTGCAGCAACAAAAAATGCTGACAGGATGTTGCAGCAACAAAGAATGCCAATAGAATATTGCAGCAACAAAGAATGCCAATAGGATATTGCAGCAACAAAGAATGCCAATAGGATATTGCAGCAACAAAGAATGCCAATAGGATATTGCAGCAACAAAGAATGCCAATAGGATATTGCAGCAACAAAGAATGCTGATTGGATATTGCAGCAACAAAGAATGCCAATAGAATATTGCAGCAACAAAGAATGCCAATAGGATATTGCAGCAACAAAGAATGCCAATAGGATATTGCAGCAACAAAGAATGCTGACAGGATATTGCAGCAACAAAGAATGCCAATAGAATATTGCAGCAACAAAGAATGCCAATAGGATATTGCAGCAACAAAGAATGCTGACAGGATATTGCAGCAACAAAGAATGCCAATAGAATATTGCAGCAACAAAGAATGCCAATAGGATATTTCAGCAACATAGAATGCTGATTGGATATTGCAGCAACAAAGAATGCCAATAGAATATTGCAGCTACAAAGAATGCCAATAGGATATTGCAGCAACATAGAATGCTGAGAAGGTAACATTGTAGTAGCGACATAGAACATTGGCTGAATATTGTAGCAACATGCAAGTCACGGGGACATTGCAGCAAGCAATAATTTATTACAGGATACTGCTTAAACAATGTGGCCAGTTGACAGGATATTCTGGCATCTTATCAACAAGGAATACTGACATCAGTAATAGAATAATAACACTCCACTGTACTGTAATATCATCATAATAGTGCATCCCGTATTTTGACAACAAATTATATCTGCTGGTCTGTAAAGCTATATTTGTATATGCACACAGTTTATCCAGTAAATCCTTGAAGTGCACAGTCACATCTAATTCACCATTTACATGTAAATATTTCAGTATGATCTGGAAATACACTTCAAATCACAGAAAGGACAGTACGAGTGATATTCCAATATTTACGTACAGCTTGCCATTCTCCAGTGTAGAATTCGTACACACAGTTTTCTATGACACAGTCTTGAACCTCGTCAGGTCTAGTAAGACCATCCTGGATACATAAAGCATCTGGTACAATTTCTGGTGGATCACTTCCAATTACCGTGCAGGACACATCTCTTATTCGAATACCATCGCCACAGGGAGTAAGGCACTGGCAATGAAATCCTAACATTAATGACACTGCCAAACATGACTAAATCTGGCATCAATGTGCAAATTAGGAAGGACTGTCTCTGCTGGGGCTTTATGAAGCTGGCGATTCAATTTTTAATGGCATCATTTCAGAAATGAGGTATGTAATGGAGATAAAGTTATGCTTAGGCCTAGCAAAAAAGAAAATTGTGTGGTTCCGATTACACTTGTAATCCGAACCGAGGTATGTAATAGAGATAAAGTTATGCTTAGGCCTAGCAAAAAAAAAAATTATGTGGTTCCGATTACACTCAATTTTAAAATAGGTGAGGTAGGTGGATTTTTCATTTTATTCTTTGTATATATTTATGTTTTTTTCATATGTGAGTGTCTAGTTCAGGTAGTTATGTTTTCGATTATTTTCCATATGGTCTCTGTGTTATTGGTTTCTTCCCATCACAGCCATTACAGATTGGAAGAACAGTTTTATTTTGTCTTTTTAAATTGATGTCAGTTTCTGCATCCATTATTTCTTGCAAGACTTCATAATTTTCGCAAGTTTATTACTTTTTTTCTCGAATACATAAAAAAAGTGTAGGGTCAGTAATGAAAACTACATGTAGGTGGGGTCGGGTAACCGGAACCAAACATCCCAAAAACATATAAACTCAGCGTATGCCCCTTTACACATCTTGTAAGTAATATATATGATATCAAATATTTATAGTTAAAGACAGTGTACTGAAGTAAAACTGATAGTGACACTGATAGGAAAACCTGCACTGTATAAAACTGAGGGGAAAAAATAAACTGGTACTGGAACATCTTTTACCACTTCCAAAATCTACAGTACTCGTATGGTGACCAGTATAACCTATAAACAGTGACATAGAACAATACAACAAGCCACACATATTCAATCATCTTTAATACAGGATGAACATAGTGGAATAGTGGAATGAAAACACAGTAGTTATCAAAATAAAGTAAATGTAATACATACCGATCCCCATTCTCCAGTAGAAAACTCATATGTGCTTGTTATACACGACTGTTCAGTACAGCTTCCAATCACATCTGGTTTGGTCAGACTTTGTGCTTCACATGGTGCATCAGTCAATGCTATGTCTATTCCAACTTCTCGACAGTACACAGTTCTAGTTTGGTAACCACCTCCACAAGTTACAGAACACTGAACATATACAGAAGAAGATATAAATAGATAGTTAGGCCTAATAAAAAAAAATTGTGGACAAAAGAACAAACGCCAGGCTAATGTTATATGTACATGCAATCTTCTGGTGACTGCTTCCTTTTGTTGTGATGTAAAAAGAAAGAAAACAGGAATACATACCGTTCCAAAGGGTCCAGCGTAGTATTCATAGACAGCTGAAGGGCATGCTGACAAAGTACATGCCTGAACAGAGGTTGGTTTGGTTAAACCTTGTGTAATACACTGTGCTTCTGCCACTTCTGTAGTTGTACCTACTTCTCTACAGTACACATCTCTACTTTCAACACCACTACCACAGGTTACAGAGCACTACACAGAATATGAATGACATGATTAGTCAACTGTGGATATCACATAGGGTTCTACTCAGGCAAGTAGTGGGTAACTTTAATACAAATGAATATCTTGTGATTTTTTAAACATAATTTATAACCAATAGAAAATAGATCATTCAGAGTTCCAAGAATCAATTGGACAAAGTATTACAGTCACTTTAGGACTAAATTAGAACCTGTTCAGTGTTGCAGCCAGAGGGGGTTTTTCGGTCATTTGACACACATTTTTTGGACCAGACCCACACTTTTGGAAGTGATGGGTCATAGATGACCCACACTAAAATTGTATGCAAATATGTTTAGCAACATGACCACACCTATAATAAAGCAACAGCCAAATGATCGCGTATACTGCATAAATAACAATAGGGTTGGATTGGCAACTGCATAATCATTCAGCAAATATCTAGCAAGGCTGGCTGCAACACTGCTTGTTGTCACAATTTAATCTCTCTTCTACATACAGATCTTGATCATGAAATGATGTTTGGAGACATAAAGGTTAAAAAAATTGTATTGAAAATTTACACCAGGATGATCGTTCTATTGTACTTTACATGTAGTTAAATTAAAACAACTGCACCATCCAATTATCCCTTTACTATATATTTTTCCCTTTTACAGTGGTTGAGGAGATACACAGGTGGTAATACACTATATTCCAATTATCAGTGAGATAAAAGATTTCATGGTTTGGCCACTAGGAGTGCTGTTCACAAGCTGTATCAAGCCAGAGACATTAGACATGAAGTAACAACTCTGTTTATGTTATTCTTCCTATATACATGTACTGTTTAATAAGCGACTACCAGTAATCGAAACATGCCTCACCACTACTGTAATGCTCAGAGTACCCGGGGTACTACTAAATACACAGTAATACACAGAGTACCTTTACACATACATCTGTATTTTATTCATGGCTTTATGCATATTGGCATACATATACATGTCCAAATTCTAGCCCTCATTTTGCAAAATTTGGGGAGACCTCTTGTGACCTTTACAAGTGTGAAATTATCAGAACTTGGGTAATTGGAATATGGTGTATTCAGCTTTATCATGTGATATGGCTGCTATAGATATATTCACAGCGTGAAAGATTTCTTAAAAGTTGTCTACATCCAAAAACACACACTAGTTAGCTCTAACATGCAACTACTGGAATAGGATAGCAGCAGCAGTGTGCTCTCTAACAAAACATTTGTTGGTGTTGGTCAGAATTGTAAAAACTGAATTTTCTTGTGAGTCCCCACATAAGGGATATGAACACCAGCTTTCAGTGTGCCACAAGAAATTGCTGCATATCATTGGCATGTCATTGGCACATCAAATTGGCTTAGAAGGCACACTGGATAGCAGGAATGGTACATGTATATGCACCCAAGACTTACGGAAGGATTTGCTGGCAGGAATAGTATGAACAGCTAATGGAAGGGTGGATTAGGAGCAGTAAGTAACAAAGTATATCTAGGCTACCCAGCACTACTTCCTTGCATCTGCATGTACATGCAAACATGCAAGCCACATAAAGACCATGTAGTTCTACATGTATACTTACAGTACCATAGGGACCAGTATAATACTCATAAGTTGGTACTAGTGGACAAACTCCAAGATTACAAGCCTGGGTTGTCGATGGTCTTGTTAGACCCTCACTGACACAGTTACTTTCATCTACCACAAATGTAGTAGACAGGCTGTTGCAAGACACACTTCGACTTTGGACACCATCCCCACATGATAAACTACACTGTGGATGTGAATATGCATTTGGATCTTTGAAATATGTGGCTATTAAAGACATGGTCCAGCTACTTTTTCTATAGGGAGTAGTGTCTTTGACAGTGACTGGGTACGATGATTAGGGATAGTGATAAATTGAACAGCCATAAGGTCAGACCTTCAGGGGGATGCTGCCATGGAAATAAAGGCATTTTCGTAAACTCTTGGTTCTGAGAATCATCACATACACATATTATGATTGCAGTAGCAACACATAGATATTCATGACTCCTAAGTGCTAACTTATCACCTTCAAACCATGTATATTTATGTTCTGCTATTACATACATGTATGCATGTCTGTTGACTTCCACAAGCAGTGTGCATCCATGGCAAGGACCTACACTGAACAATGAATGATAGTTTCAACCTGATCTTCCTTGGCAACTGCATGTAAAGGAACTAAAGTGATATACAAATTACAATCGAGAAATAACTCTTATCTCCAACACCCAAAGTTTCCCGATATGACCTTATTTCCTACAATGGACATATGGTTGACTATTAGTACTACTTTAGGTGACACATACCAACATACATGTAACCCTTGTCAAAGTACCAATACAGGACAGTATTTCAAGTTAAAGGCCAAAGTCAAATTTGGATAACAGTTTGGTGTGAAACACAGTTGTCTGACAACAAATATACAAAAAGTTGGTCCACTGGTAAGATAAATGTAGTAATAATCCAGGACCCTGGGATTCAAAAGTTGGAATTTCAAAACATCTCACAGATCCTATATCCTACTGTGAATTCATACAGTTGTATACACTTGTCAGACTATCTATACAGGTAGTAAAAAAAATGCATCTTACCTGTCCCCAAGTTCCCACTGTGTATTCATATGCTGCAGCTTCACATGCTTGTGTATTACATGCCTGTGTTTCTACTGTTGGCCTTGCACCAATATTGGTTGTACAAACATCATCACTGACAATGTTCACTATTTGACTGTCATAACAGGCTAAAGCTCTGCTCTGTGTTCCTCCACCACAAGTTACTGAACACTGGTAATAAATAGTGAAGATATTCATGTCAGTCTGTCAGTGTTACTAACAGTATGTAGCAGATTAATTGTCTGAGTACATGAGAATTAAATCATTGTATGATCCCCACAGATTTCAGGAAGTGATGTAGAGCCATTGCCCTGATATAGGTCTACACCAGGGATACTAATTATACAGTACACCCACACATAGCATGAGCCAGATCATCAAAACGGTATCACAGACAACTGCAACGATGTGCACTTTTTTTTCAATTCTCACACTCTGGAAAAATATGTACTCCAAAAAATGAGAATCAAAACATACTTTGGGAAATATGCATTCAGTATCATACATGCGTTATTAGTACCACTCTTATAGGCCTTTCCAAAATTTGCCATGGTGGTGCTCTACACTTCCTGTCTGTGTGTACACCCTGGGGGTATACATGGTATAGGTTACTCAGTTAATCATAGAACACTACTGCTTTCCTTGATGTCTCAACAATGTGAAAAACATCCCTGATTTACACTTCTACAGAATACAAGGAACAAAGCTCTTAAGAAACAGTACTATGAGGTGATGATACCCCAATTTGAGCGAGGGTGTTGTATTCTCAATTTCCTGTTTGCAGTCTGCAATGGCCTATTGTAAGGGTGGTTGTACTTAATTCTATATATGACCGACTGACTCAGTATTTCTTCAATCTGCAAAATAATTTTTCAAAATTGACATCACAATGTCACTGATAGTATGATGGTGACCCCACAAGTGCATATCAGATCAATAATTACCATTTTTGCTGAAATTTTGGAAGTTTCATAAAACAAACAGTTCAAAGTTTCCTTTTGACGTTATTCTCAGACTGTTTGATAATGAAGTGAAAATACCACTAACATGTACACATACATAGGTTTTTTTTTTCATTTTCAATTATGTATGGCCACCATAATCTTGAGATCTGAATTGTACAAATAAAAAGGAGATACATACTGAAGTGAATGATCCAATAATCCACTGGTATCTTGTAGAGGTAGGGCAAGCATCTAAATCACAAGCCTGTACATTACTGGGTTTTTCTTCTAAATTACACAGGTCTTCCACATCAGTAGGCAGCTGTGCTTGGCTATCATAGCAGGTAACAGTACGTGTTTGGACAACATCTGTACCACAAGTTGCTGAACAACTACCCCAGTCAGCTACCAACCACCGGTACCTGAAAGTATCAGTCAGTAATGAGTATACTTTACAGTTCTTACTAGTTAAATCGTGTCGGGGAGACTGGAAGTGTAGTTGGCTTTGTAATCATTTAAACCTTGGAAAATTGTGTAATTTAGTTGAGTACATCGCCTTCTCTAGAACTTTAAAATAGAGAAGTTCAACTTTTTAAAGCCGATATCTAAAGGCCCTTCCAAATATGGATGTGATTGTGAGTAGAAACAAGTCACAATGCACAGGCCCTAGGTGGTAAATTACCAACCAAGTATTGATTAGCAATCCCCTGTCTGCCTTGCCACTGTATAACTCCAAACATTCAAATGTACCCTTAATGTACAACTATACATGATTATACATACACAACTCTCTTGACTAAAATCCTACCTTGCTTCAGCGCTAGCTCCAACTGTACATAGGCCCGAGTCACAGCAACATCTCTCTGATACTTCACTCTCAAGTTCTGAACAAGCTGAATTCTCCAGGAGAACAGTGTTTCCATCATCATGAAGTTCTGCACACAATATCTGTCTATTCTGTACACATGTTGATTCACAGGCTGTCCAACTTCCAAGGATGTATCTATGGAAACACAAACAAATTGATAAAGAGTAAGTCAACCTTACTAATTTCCATACGACAGGTTATCAGAATTTCACATCTTTATGGGAAAACATCTTCAGCATAACAGCAAAGAAATAAGCATTTGACTTTCGTTGTCGACTGCACTTGTCATGGTTGTTTTGAAGGACATCATGATTTTTTTTTTTTTTTTTTTTTGGGGGGGGGGACTATAATTCAAGATTTTCTGAACAGGCTGAACTATCAATTTTTCTGAATTTATGACGTCAAAACTTTACAATTCATTAACATGTACATATATTCACTTACTGAGCAGGGCAAGGACCACCACCACAATCCAACTTGCTACGCAGGTCCATACACCAACCTCTGATACACGCCTACAAAAGATATTACAAGTGTACCATGCCATTACTGTTATTTTCCTGTACACTGACAACTGTTACTCTAAACATCTGAAGATCAAATGCATGGTTGACTTCCTGTTTTGCAACCATCACTGGAAGTATTTAGGAAAGTTGTGTTGTGTGCAAATGCCTCTAATTGTCAAAGATGTTGTAAGCTGTTTTTTGAACATTTGGAGAAAAATTCACTTGTGATATTCTGTTCTGTATAAAAACCTGAAAAGTACTGGTCAAAGTTTTCTTGTACATCAATGCTTTTAACTGTCCAAGATCTGTGAGTACAATACAACTTGGACATCAATCCATACAACATATTTCTATTTCAGTGTACTCAACACCTCCAGCAAAATTGCATCATTCTGTCAGATCAAGTTAGGTACTGTAGCAGGACAAGTGATTTGTTCAAAACATGATTGTACCTTAATTTTGGTGGAGAAACCCAGTAAAATGACTGGTGAACTAAGGTAGATTTTACCTCCTTACAGAAACACTGGACATTGTCTATGGTTTAGCTGGCCGATTAACAAGCGTGCCAATAACAACAGATCTTTCCAGTTTACAAGGAAAAAGAAGTTCATACCTTGGAGAACCCACAGCTTGTACCGTCCAATGGTGGGATTTTATTTGAAACTGATGACAGGAATCCATAGTCACAGGTCAACTCATTACAGATTTCCTGTAAATTCAAGCAAGAAATTAAACACCATTAGACTAAAGTGCAATTCAAAATATTGGCAAGAATGTAGCACATATGACAATATACACAATATTGTTTTCATGCTGGAGAGTCGTTATAGTTAGTTTTACCTCTGAATCCTTCAACTCGTTTGATACAACTGCACTGTTGTCGTTGTATGTAGCTCGGCACTGGAAGTCTGCGTCGAAATGGAAACCTGGCAATGGAATGCTACTAAGGAAATATTTTGACGATGATACGGGAGCATTGTCCAAGCAGCTTGCTGACTCAGAACTGTAACATTAAAAAAGAGACGAATGATCATGAGAAATGTTCAATCCCCCAAAAATATCACAACTTTTAAGGAGACTGTGCACATTTGAAAGTTGGGTGTGACATATAGCACATCATAAGTATCTTTTCTCCAAAAATGAAGGAAAGAACTACTGTAAATTTAAAGTTACACTGGTCTACAAACGACATGGGAGCAAAATGCAGACATGTACTACTCGAGTACCAGATCTATGCGTTGCGAGTATCATTAGCAACTCCTGTGTCTGGTACAGTCATGAGCGTTACCAGTTCTGTCATGCGCTGTCGTGTGCAAGTAAAGGTCAAACCCCACTGCGTAATCTTCCTACGTCGACTGACTGACAGTTATATATTATGTATATAGCGTTTGATTACGTAATTATTGTTTGTGCCACCCCACCCCCGTGCACCCCACCCCACTCGTACGTCCATGCAGAGACCACGGTGACGAACAGTAAAACTTAAAAAGTCTTTACACAGAAAGATAGACAGGGAAAGGGAATTTCCTAGTATATTGTGTTGACATGTATTAACGTTTGATTAATAAATGCAATGTATCCTCTGTTTATTGTTTATTTGCATGGCGGTCTTTATGTGCGTCTTGCGTTTAATGTTTGCCGCAACTTGGTAATTACGCATCCAGATACATTGTACACAAAATTATATTACCAAGATGTTTTATACGTACGTTCATGCGTTCTCAGTTGTATAGCGCCACCAACATTCACGTTAACTTAAAAAGTATTATAGTTCACTAACTGACATCTACCAATCCGACTAACGGTTGGTGTATTACCATTTGTCAGTTAGTAGATATTTACACTGGTTATGGAAATATGTTACTAGTAATTTGCCAAATAGCCTACCAGTTTGATCAAGGATATTAGCTGTGCACTAATTAATTCAAAGTTGGTAAGCTACAAAGAGACAGAGAAGACGATAGTTTTGATTTAAAACTTTATCAACTAGAGATGTTATCTGATAAAAACATGAATAACATTATAAAGCTAAGAAATCGCAAAGACACCCACTATTATTTATTCGACCTGGTGTCACCAAGGTTGGTGTGTAGGGGTGATCCTAATGTTTAAAAATGTTTTTGTTTTTTTCCATGGAAAATTTTGGTCGGTCGGTCGATTTAAAAAAGTATATAAATAAAAAATCATCTTTGAATTCATGTTTCTTTGCCTCTCCTTTTCCTCCTTTCAATCATCTTTTCATTGGATTCCTAGAAACAAGCCCTTCTCAGCTTTTCTTAGGGACCGGTCAGTTTCTCCAGCCTGGGGGGGGGGGGGGCGGTGGATTCTTAAATCGGGCCGACAAAAAGTCACTGACCCCCCCTATCTGTAAAACCCAAAACAGGCTGACCCCCCTATCACTTAATTCTAAAACATGATGACCCCCCCCCCCCCCCATATATGATATTCGCATGAGTGACAGGTATTTTTTGATCGTGACTCAGTGTGGACTGCTTGACTGTCTTGCATCTACTTTATAAGATCCCGGGTTTTTATATAGCACTATCATAATTATAATTATTGACTACCCAGGGTAAATATATTTGAAAAGGAGTTTAAGGTAGGGGGAAAGCTTTGAGAAGGGAATATGTACAGCTGTCATGGGGGGTCCTAGGGGGTCTCCCCCTAGAAGCCCAGGAGGTTTTTAACTCTGAAAAGTCAATATTGAGACTATTCAGACATTTTTAGAAAATCATTTCCAAGCTTTACAAGACAGCACCAACATGTAAAAAGCAACTACATAAGGTTGAAATATTTTTGAAATATACTAGTAGTTTGATAGGATCTTGACAGTAAGAGGTAGGGGGAGATCTTGAGACTGGGATGTGTACACCTCATGGGGGGGGAGGAAGGTTCCAAGGGGGTCTCCCCCTAGAACCCCTGGAGGTTTTTTCCCTCAATTTTGAGACTATTCAGACCCTTTCAGACAATAATTTCCAAGCCTTACAAGACAACACCAACATGTAAAAAACAACTACATAGGGTTGAAATACTTTTGAAATATACTTTAATAGCATCTTGACAGTAAGAGCGGAAGAGCTTGAGACTGGGATATGTCCACCTCATGCGGGGGCGGGGGTCTGAGGGGGTCTCCCTCTAGAAGCCCTGGAGGAATTTTACTCTTATAGCCAATATTTACACTATTTAGACCCTTCAAGCAATAACTTAATCCATGCTTTACAAGACAGCAAGTATCAGAAACTATTCTTTATAACTTACACTAAGGGTTGAAATATGTTCTTAAAAAGTTAAATGACATCATTATATACATGTAATAAAGGTCAGCACATCTAATGGTAGTATCATTGGTAGGGGAGATTTGGAGATTAAGGCAATTTTAGACTATCTTGGCAAACATTTCACATCTTGAAAAGACAATATCATCTCAAATTAGAATAGGGTGAAAATATTTAAGAAAAGTTTAATACCATTATGACAGTAAAAAGGTTGTTGGTGCATCTGATTGTTGGTTGAATGCATGAGTGACCTCTGGGGGTGAGGAAGTCCTTGGGGTTTTCCCCCTGGCAGATATGGAGTTTTTTGCTTGAGATACTAAGGCAATGTTTAGGTTATTCATAACCTTTGAGGTAATATTTCCAAGCTTCGAAAAGCTAACGTAAATGTACGTTTTAAATGAGTTTCCTATATCACATAAAATAGACATGTAACATTAGTATAGGGGCATTAATATATGTATAATAAAGTCACCGGTATGTTAAAGAACTTTAGGTGGATATTGTGTTTTATTGTGTTTTTGTGTGGTCATTGTGTTTTAAATTGTGATTGAAGAAAAACATCCTTTCTACAATGGCATATAGCCTTGTCTGAAATGTGGTACATGTCAATATTTGTTCTTGTCCCTGTTTCTTACATGAATTCTTTAATATTACTTATAACTTCAAACATAACTATACATATACATATACATGTATTACCTAGCTACCACACTAGTTACAGAACATGTTATGTAAATGCTTGGCTGTTTCACAATCAATGCTTTACTTATATTGCAGTTTGGGGCAAACTTGAAGGTTTCGTAATGGCAATTTTCATAGATAGTTTATAAATGAAATTAATCTAAATTGTTCTACTCGTCATGTTATTGACACTACAAATCACCACATCTCATCAGATTCCAGTTTCTGTTATACCCTAGGTATGACCACCTAAAGTTCTCTGACATACCGGTGACTATACTATACATGCAATATTAATAATGTCCCTGACCAATTTTACGGGCCCATTTTTATGTGACATGGGAAACTCATTTAAAACTTACATTTACGTTAGCTTTTCAAAGCTGGGAAATATTACCTCAAAGGTTATGAATAACCTAAAAGTTGCCTTAATAGAAACAAAAAACCTCCCGATCTGTCAGGACGACAACCCCCAAGGACTCCCTCAGCGCCAGAGGTCAAAGGGGGGAGGTCAGTGAGTTTTTGTCGACCCGATCGTATTTTTCTAATTCAAAAATTGGTCTTCTAGTTCAAGTGTCGGTCTTCTAATTCAAGTGTTGGTCTTCTAATTCAAGTGTCGGTCTTCTAATTCAAAAATCGGTCTCCTATACTATACTATACTATACTATACTATACTATACTATACTATACTATACTATACTATACTATACTATACTATACTATACTATACTATACAATACTACACTATACTTTACTATACTATACTATACTATACTATACTACTAGTATACTATACTATACTATACTATACTATACTATACTATTATATACTATACTATACTATACTATACTATACTATACTATACTATACTATACTATACTATACTATACTATACTATACTATACTATACTATACATTGCTATACTATACTATACTATACTATACTATACTATACTATACTATACTATACTATACTATACTATACTATACTATACTATACTATACTATACTATACTATACTATATACTATACTACATTATAGTGTAGTGTAGTGTATTGTAGTATAGTATTGAGGAGTGTTGTATTTCCGTATTTGTTTGCCCAGAGTTTACTTGTATTGTTCATCAAATAGAGATGCCAGTATTATGATAGTGGACTCAGGTTACTAGTATTTATTTCTGTTTCATTATAGCCTCTTTTCGCCAGTTTCCAGGTGAAGAATTTAATTTTCTTTTGAAATTCTTTTTCGTTACTACATGTTCGTATGTATCTGATCGTTTGACCCTTAATGGACCCTTTGAAGACTGAGTTCGGGCGGCAGTATTACCTGTGTAAATATTGGAATGAGTTTTGATATCCAATACTTTGTGTTATTGGTGCCGTTGACATTTGTAGATTGTGATATGTTACTTCCGTATCTGAGCTTTCCAACGAAAATTTGAAAGTTGGATGTATTTGGTTTATTTTTTCACTCAGATTATTTAGTTCAACTTGGGTGCCACAAAATATCATGAAAACGCCACCCCTGAAATGTGTCCAGAGTGATATTTTATCCGTGTAGATTTCAATAATGCGACTTTCCAGTTCATGGAATGTCGGCTATTTCGGGTGATGCCCAAGAGCCAATGCACATGCATGTTTGTGTGTAGAATTCTCCTTTAAATTTAAATGTGTTTTTCGTGAGAATCACATAATAGTTTTAGGAGATGCACAGGTGGTGGTTTTGGAATGCTATAGTCGATTGTTTGTGTAACTGGCGAGTCAAGTGCTTCGACAACTGACTGCATTGCGCCAGACTGCAAAGTATGTGTGTACATACCACATGTAAAGTGACTAGTATCCAATTTTCAGGAACTACATACAGTAGCTTCTGATGCCATGTGATGATACACTTTGTGCAAGTGTGAGACATATCTCGCTGGACACCCACAAATGAGATCCCATTGGTCTTCAACACAACATAGAGTCTCTATATTAACGGATCTCATCTACGAGATGCAATAACTAAACACTGGGACGTAATAGCAGACAATGAGATATGAAATCAATTATATCCAAAAAGACCAATCATAGCACAGAAGCGAAACATAAACTTAAAAGACAAATAGGTCAACACTCAATTGCAGCATTCCGAATTTAAAAATCTAGCGGAAATAAAATGAGATAATATTATAATATAGTATAGTATAGTATATAGTACAATATATAGTATATAGCACAGTCTAGTATATAGTATATTATATTATAGTATAGTATAGTATATAGTATAGTATAGTATATAGTAAAGTATAGTATAGTATGGTATAGTAGAGTATAGTATAGTATAGTATGATATAGTATAGTATACTATATAGTACAGTATATAGTTTAGTATAGTATAGTATAGTATGGTACATAGTATAGAGCATAGTATAGTGTATAGTGTAGTCTAGTATATAGTATAGTATAGTATAGTATAGTATAGTATAGTATAGTATATAGTACAGTATAGTATAGAATAGTCTAGAATATAGTATATAGTATAGTATATAGTAAAGACAAGTATATAGTACAGTATATAGTACAGTATGTAGCATAGTCTAGTATATAGTATAATATAGTATAGAATAGTATAGTATAGTATAGTATATAGTACAGGATATAGCATAGTCTAGTATATAGTGCAGTATAGTATAATATAGTATAGTATAGTATAGTATAGTATAGTATAGTATAGTATAGTATAGTATAGTATAGTATAGTTTAGTATAGTACAGTATAGTATAGTATAGTATAGTATATAGTAAAGAATATATTATATAGCATAGTCTAATATATAGTATAGTATAGCATAGTACAGTATAGTATAGTATAGTATAGTATATAGTACAGAATATATTATATAGCATAGTCTAGTATATAGTGCAGTATAGTATAGTATAGTATAGTATATAGTATAGTATAGTATAGTATAGCATAATATATTATAGCATAGTATAGTATAATATAGTATAGTATAATATATAGTACAGAATATAGTATAGTCTAGTATATAGTATAGTACAGTATTGTATAGTATATAGTATATAGTATAGTATAGTATAGCATAATATAGTATAGCATAGTATAGTATAATATAGTATAGTATAATATATAGTACAGAATATAGTATAGTCTAGTATAGTATAGTATAATACAGTATAGTATTGTATACAATACTATATAGTATAGTCTAGTCTAGTATAGTATAGTACAGTATAATATAGTATAGTATAGTACAGTAGAGTACAGTACAGTATAATATAGTATAGTACAATGTATAGTATATGGTATATAGCATAGTATAGTATATAATGTAGTCTAGTATATAGTATAGTATAGTATATAGTATAGTACAATACAGTATAGTATAGTATATAGTACAGAATATAGTATATAACATAGTCTAGTATATAGCATTGTATAGTATAGTGTATAGTATAATATAGTTTATAGTATATAGTATAGTATAATATATAGTACAGTATACAGTATATAGCATAGTCTAGTATATAGTAGAGTATAGTATGGTATAGTATAGTATAGTATAGTATAGTGTAGTATATAGTACAGTATATAGCATAGTCTAGTATATAGCTTAGTATACTATAGTATAGTATGGTACATAGTATAGAGCATAGTATAGTATATACTGAGTCTAGTATATAGTATAGTATAGTATAG
The DNA here is from genome assembly GCF_964340395.1 of Glandiceps talaboti. Lineage (NCBI taxonomy): Eukaryota > Metazoa > Hemichordata > Enteropneusta > Spengelidae > Glandiceps > Glandiceps talaboti. Next base: position 6,865,267 of record NC_135558.1, on the reverse strand, counting down.
TATAGTATAGTATAGTATAGTATAGTATATAGTACAGTATAGTATAGCATAGTCTAGTCTAGTATATAGTATAGTATAGTATATAGTATATAGTAAAGACAAGTATATAGTACAGTATAAAGTATAGTATATATAGTAAAGTATACAGCATAGTCTAGTATATAGTATACATGTAATATAGTATAGAATAGTATAGTATAGTGTAGTATATAGTCCAGTATATAGCATAGTCTAGTATATAGTGCAGTATAGTATAGTATAGTATAGTATAGTATATAGTACAGAATATATTATATATCATAGTCTAGTATATAGTGCAGTATAGTATAGTATAGTATATAGTATAGTATAGTCTAGTATAGTATAGCATAGCATAATATAGTATAGCATAGTATAGTATAATATAGAATAGTATAATATATAGTACAGAATATAGTATAGTCTAGTATATAGTATAATACAGTATTGTATACTATACTATATAGTATAGTATAGTATAGTACAGTATAATATAGTATAGTACAGTAGAGTACAGTACAGTACAGAATAGTATAGTATATAGTACATAACATATTATATAGCATAGTCTAGTATATAGTATAGTATAGCATAGTACAGTATAGTATAGTATAGTATAGTATATAGTACATAATATTTTATATAGCATAGTCTAGTATATAGTACAGTATAGTTTAGTATAGTATATAGTATAGTATAGTCTAGTATAGTATAGTATAGTATAGCATAATATAGTATAGCATAGTATAGTATAATATAGTATAGTATAATATATAGTACAGAATATAGTATAGTCTAGTATATAGTATAGTACAGTATTGTATACTATACTATATAGTATAGTACAGTATAATATAGTATAGTATAGTATAGTACAGTAGAGTACAGTACAGTACAGTATAGTATAGTATAGTACAATGTATAGTATATAGTATATAGCATAATATAGTATATAGTGTAGTCTAGTATAGTATAGTATAGTATATAGTATAGTATAGCATAGCATAATATAATATAGCATAGTATAGTATAATATAGTATAGTATAATATATAGTACAGAATATAGTATAGTCTAGTATAGTATAGTATAATACAGTATAGTATTGTATACTATACTATATAGTATGGTATAGTATAGTACAATATAATATAGTATAGTATAGTATAGTATATAGTACAATATATAGTATATAGCACAGTCTAGTATATAGTATAGTCTAGTATAGTATAGTATATAGTATAGTATAGTATATAGTAAAGTATAGTATAGTATAGTATAGTAGAGTATAGTATAGTATAGTATGATATAGCATAGTATACTATATAGTACAGTATATAGTTTAGTATAGTATTGTATAGTATGGTACATAGTATAGAGCATAGTATAGTATATAGTGTAGTCTAGTATATAGTATAGTATAGTATAGTATAGTATAGTATAGTATAGTATAGTATAGTATAGTATATAGTACAGTATCGTATATAATAGTCTAGTATATAGTATATAGTATAGTATATAGTATATAGTAAAGACAAGTGTATAGTACAGTATATAGTATAGTATATAGTACAGTATACAACATAGTCTAGTATATAGTATAATATAGTATAGAATAGTATAGTATAGTGTAGTATATAGTACAGTATATATCATAGTCTAGTATATAGTGCAGTATAGTATAGTATATTATAGTATAGTATAGTATAGTATATAGTACAGAATATATTATATATCATAGTCTAGTATATAGTGCAGTATAGTATAGTATAGTATATAGTATAGTCTAGTATAGTATATCATAGCATAATATAGTATAGCATAGTATAGTATAATATAGAATAGTATAATATATAGTACAGAATATAGTCTAGTCTAGTATATAGTATAATACAGTATTGTATACTATACTATATAGTATAGTATAGTATAGTATAGTATAGTACAGTATAATATAGTATAGTACAGTAGAGTACAGTACAGTACAGAATAGTATAGTATATAGTACATAATATATTATATAGCATAGTCTAGTATATAGTATAGTATAGCATAGTACAGTATAGTATAGTATAGTATAGTATATAGTACATAATATATTATATAGCATAGTCTAGTATATAGTACAGTATAGTATAGTATAGTATAGTATAGTATATAGTATAGTATAGTCTAGTATAGTATAGTATAGTATAGCATAATATAGTATAGCATAGTATAGTATAATATAGTATAGTATAATATATAGTACAGAATATAGTATAGTCTAGTATATAGTATAGTACAGTATTGTATACTATACTATATAGTATAGTATAGTATAGTACAGTAGAGTACAGTACAGTACAGTATAGTATAGTATAGTACAATGTATACTATATAGTATATAGCATAATATAGTATATAGTGTAGTCTAGTATAGTATAGTATATAGTATATAGTATAGTATAGCATAGCATAATATAATATAGCATAGTATAGTATAATATAGTATAGTATAATATATAGTACAGAATATAGTATAGTCAAGTATAGTATAGTATAATACAGTATAGTATTGTATACTATACTATATAGTATGGTATAGTATAGTACAGTATAATATAGTATAGTATAGTATATAGTATAGTATAGTATATAGAAAAGTATAGTATAGAATAGTATAGTATAGTACAGTATAGTATAGTATAGTATGATATAGCATAGTATACTATATAGTACAGTATATAGCTTAGTATAGTATAGTATAGTATGGTATATAGTATAGAGCATAGTATAGTATATAGTGTAGTCTAGTATTTAGTATAGTATAGTATAGTATATAGTACAGTACAGTATAGAATGGTCTAGTATATAGTATATAGTATAGTATATAGTAAAGACAAGTATATAGTACAGTATATAGTACAGTATATAGCATAGTCTAGTATATAGTATAATATAGTATAGTGTAGTATATAGTATAGTATATAGCATAGTCTAGTATATAGTATAGTATAGCATAATACAGTATAGTATAGTATAGTATAGTATAGTATAGTATAGTATAGTATAGTATAGTATAATATAGTATAGTACAGTAGAGTACAGTACAGTACAGTATAGTATAGTATAGTACAATGTATAGTATATAGTATATAGCATAATATAGTATATAGTGTAGTCTAGTATAGTATAGTATAGTATATGGTATATAGTATAGTATAGCATAGCATAATATAATATAGCATAGTATAGTATAATATAGTATAGTATAATATATAGTACAGAATATAGTATAGTCTAGTATAGTATAGTATAATACAGTATAGTATTGTACTATACTATATAGTATGGTATAGTATAGTACAGTATAATATAGTATAGTATAGTATAGTATATAGTACAATATATAGTATATAGCACAGTCTAGTATATAGTATAGTCTAGTATAGTATACTAGTAGTATATAGTATAGTATACTATATAGTAAAGTATAGTATAGAATAGTATAGTATAGTAGAGTATAGTATAGTATAGTATGATATACCATAGTATACTATATAGTACAGTATATAGCTTAGTATAGTATAGTATAGTATGGTACATAGTATAGAGCATAGTATAGTATATAGTGTAGTCTAGTATTTAGTATAGTATCGTATAGTATAGTATAGTATAGTATATAGTACAGTACAGTATAGAATGGTCTAGTATATAGCTTATAGTATAGTATATAGTAAAGACAAGTATATAGTACAGTATATAGTACAGTATATAGCATAGTCTAGTATATAGTATAATATAGTATAGAATAGTATAGTATAGTGTAGTGTATAGTATAGTATATAGCATAGTCTAGTATATAGTGCAGTATAGTATAGTATATTATAGTATAGTATAGTATAGTATAGTATATAGTACAATATATAGTATATAGCACAGTCTAGTGTATAGTATAGTATAGTATAGTACAGTATAGTATAGTATAGTATATAGTAAAGAATATATTATATAGCATAGTCTAGTATATAGTATAGTATAGCATAATAGAGTATAGTATAGTATAGTATAGTATAGTATAGTATATAGTATAGTATAGTCTAGTATAGTATAGTATAGCATAATATAGTATAGCATTATGCTGCATAGTATAATATATAGTACAGAATATAGTATAGTCTAGTATATAGTATAGTACAGTATTGTATACTATACTATATAGAATAGTATAGTATAGTATAGTACAGTATAATATAGTATAATATAGTATAGTACAGTACAGTACAGTACAGTACAGTATAGTATAGTATAGTATAATGTGTAGTATATAGTATATAGCATAGTATAGTATATAGTGTAGTCTAGTATAGTATAGTCTAGTATAGTATATAGTACAGTCTAGTATAGTATATAGTATAGCATAGTCTAGTTTAGTATATTATAGTATATAGTATATAGCATAGTTAAATACATAGTTAATAGCATAGTGTAGTATATAGTACAGTATAGTATAGTTTAATATATAGTATATAGCATAGTATAATATATAGTATAGTATAGTATACTATAGTATATAGTATAGTATAGTATATAATATAGTATAATATAGTGTAGTATACTATATAGTACAGTGTATAGTATATATCATAGTCTACTATATAGTACAGTATAGTATAATATACCATATACTATACAATACTATCCTATGCTATAATATATACGATACACTATACTATACTATATACTCTACTATATAATATACTATATTATACTATATACTACACTTGCCTATATACTATACTATGCAACACTACACTATGCTATATTCAATATACTCTACTATACACTACTATATTATACCATACTATACTATACTAGTATATACTATCCTATACTATACTATACTATACTATACGATACTATACTATACTATACTATACTAATTTTATACGATACTATACTTGACTATACTATACTATACTATACTATACTAATTTTATATGATACTATGCTTGACTATATACTATATACAATAGTATAGGTATGCTATAGTATGCTATACTATAACCTACACTATACTATACTATATTCCATATACTAGTATATTGTACCATACTATACTATACTATACTACACGACACTATACCATATACCATATACTCTACTATACTCTATTATACTATAGTATACTTAAGCAATAAACCACACCCTGGGGATGGTATACCACTCGGTTTTGAGCAGTGAACTCAATATATTTCGTTCACTGGTCAAAACCGAGTGGTATACCATTCCCAGGGGTGGTTTATCGCTATTATATTATACCAGTATATTGAAACTGTCGGAAACAAGATATGACGCAACATTTTCTGGTTTCATTTGTGCCCCTATCCCTGCGCGGACTATACTGTTCGTAGACGAACAGTGAGAGAACATCAGAATTTGGACACGTGCCAACTGTGCATTATCGCTCAGTTTAGACGCGCTAGTTCGATGCCTAGATCAACCAGATCTCTCGATTTGCGCCATCAATATACTGGACTGTATACTATACTATATACCACATACTCTACTATACTATAATCTACTACACTATACTATACTATACTATACTAGACTATACTAGATTATACTAGACTCTATACTATATACGATAGTGTAGGAATAGAATAATATTATAGTATATTATTGTACAGTATATAGTAGAGTATATTATACAGTACTGTATGGTATAGTATGCTATACTATACACTACACTATAATATACACTATACACTATATTCCATATATTCTACTATACTATAATCTACTACACTATACTATACTATACTATACTATGCTATACTAGACTCTATACTGTATACAATAGTGTAGGTATAGAATAATATTATAGTATATTATTGTACTGTATATAGTAGAGTATATTATATAGTACTGTATGGTATAGTATGCTATACTATACACTACACTATAATATACACTATACACTATATTCCGTATACTCTACTATACTCTAGTATATTATACTATACTATACTAGACTATACTATACTTTGCTATGCTATACTATATACCATATGCTCTACTATACTCTACTATACTATACTATGCTAGACTATATATGATAGTATAGGTATAGAATAATATTATAGTATTGTATTGTACAGTATATAGTATAGTACGGTATGGTATAGTATGCTATACTATACACTAAACTATACTATATTCCACATACTCTACTATACTCTAGTATATTATACCATAATATACTATACTATACTATACTATTATATACTATAATATACAATACTATACTATGCTATGCTATACTATATACCATAAACTATACTTTACTATATACCATACTATATGATATACTATGCTATACTATACTACACTACACTATACTATATTCCACATACTCTACTATACTCTAGTATATTATACCATAATATACTATACTATTATATACTATAATATACAACACTATACTATGATATGCTATACTATATACCATATACTATACTTTACTATATACCATATTATATGATATACTATGCTATACTATACTACACTACACTATACTATATACTCTACTATATTATACTATACTATACTATTCTATACTATATAATATACTATATTATAATATATACTACACTATACTATGTACTATACTATACTACACAAAATAACATATACTCTACTATACTATACTATGTACTATACTATACTACCAGTATACTATACTATATATTATACTATATAATGTACTATACTAGACTATATATAATATGTACTATATATTATAGTATAGGTATCGAATAATATAGTATAGTATTGTACAGTATATAGTATACTATACTATGTAGTATGGTATATAGTATAGTATATAGTATACTAGTAGTATAGAATAGTATAGTATAGTATAGTATAGTATAGTATGGTATAGTATAGTATACAGTATAATATAGTATAGTATATAGTACAGTATATAGCATAGTCTAGTATATAGTATAGTATAAAATAGTATAGTTTATGGTATATAGCATAGCATAGTATAGTATAGTATAATATAGTATAGTACATTGTACAGTACAGTGTAGTATATTATAGTATAGTATAGTGTAGTATAGTACAGTATAGTATAGTGCAGAATAGTAAAGTATAGTATATAGTATATAGCATAATAAAATACATAGTATATAGTATAGTTTAATATATAGTACAGTACATAGCATTATAGCAATATAGCATTATAGTCTGGTATATAGTACAGTATAGTATAGTATAGTTTAGTATAGTATAGTTTAGTATATACATGCAGTATAGTATAGTATACTATGTAGTATAGTATAATATAGTATAGTATACTATATAGTACAGTATATAGTATAGTCTGGTATATAGTATACTATACTATATAGTAGAGTATACTATACTATATACCATATACTATACTATACTATACACTATAATTTACTATATACCATACTATATGATATACTATACTATACTTGATTTAATACTATACTATACTACACTACACTACACTATACTATATTCCATATACTCTACTCTACTATATTATACCACACTATACTATATTATATTATACTATGCTATCATGCTATACACCATATACTATATTATATAATATACTATATTATACTATATACTATACTTGACTATATACGATACTGTACTATACTATGCTATATACCATATACTATACTATACTCTACTATACACCATATACTATACTACACTATACTATATACCATATACTATACTCTACTATACTACACGACTATATACCATATAGTATACATTACTATACTCTACTATACTATACTATACTATACTAGACTACCATACTAGACTATATACTATATAATATAGTATAGGTATAGAATATTATAGTATAGTATTGTACAGTATATTGTATAGTACAGTATATAGTATAGTATAATATAGTATATAGTATATAGCATAGCATAGTATATAGTATATAGTCTTGTATAGTTTATAGTATAGTACCATACACTATTATAAGCCCAGTGGATGTATTTGTATTGAACAAAATGTTCACTTGGTAAGCCCACATAGGGCAAGTAAATAAATAAAACAAACTATACTATACTTTGTACTTGATCTTTTTTTCATTATCATTTGTGTCAATATGACTTGAAATGATTTAAACTTTTGAAACCCTAAAATTAGTGATACTTTTATGATATAACTAAGTTGTGTTTTACTTATGAATGGTGCTCTAAATGGCCTCCAAAAGGTGTTCATTTTTCAAAGATCTTACCATGGGAGGGGGACACCCCCTCCCACTTGTATAGCATGCACGCATGGGCATAGCATGCACTTCTCCCGACACTTTTTCAAGTTCTCTCCCTACTTTGAAACTTACTGAAACCCCTAGGTTTACAATTATGTTAATTTCATTTCTAATAATGTACTTTATAATTAGCTGAATTAATCTATAATGATAATAGTTCACTCAATGTAAGAGATATCCTAGAACTTTTGGTTACTAAAACCATGAATATTTTGCACAGCTATGAACAGACAATCATACTTCTCATAGGGTTCCTGCCTAAAGAGCTTTATATATTGCAAGAAAGAACAAGAATATTTCTTGTCAACAGATGTGGGGGGGGGGGGGGGGGGGCAGTGTTTTTTTATTTGTCAGCAGGGGTGGGGTGAACAAAAAGTCAGCGTAAAATCTGATCGCTCCCTAAAATCAGTCTCATTCAACAACAAAAAATAAAACTGAATCAAATAAAATGAAATCATTCACCACTTACATGCTAGCTTCACTCTGTGTATAACATGTAAAATTGTCAGATATATAGAAGTCCACACTGGTTTTCTGTTCATTTTACATTTTATTACTTATTAATATTATCCATGATTTAAGTTATATGACTATATCTCTTTGCAATATCCAAAATTTTTCTAATGACAAAAGATTGTGTCTTTTAACATTCTCATTTAACAAGTGCTTGAAGTACAAATTACAAAAACACATGTGTGTTTACACCAACGAAGAGAGCCAAGAGACAAGATTAAACAAAATTCACATTTTTATACCTAATTTTCATGTCACTGATGAGATCATCATATGCTTAACACTTCTTCATCTATATACCCCAAGAGCCATTCAAATTAATTTCCAGCTCATTACTTTTGGAATTAAAGATTATTTTACCAAAAAGACACATTTTAGCCATAATTTGCATATCAATAATGGAATCATCATGTTCTGAATAATTCTTAAAGCAATAAAAAAAAATAATTGTTTGATTCCGGTTATCTGACCCTGCGTAGTTTTTCACTGCCGACCCTAACCTTTTTATTAACAAGTTCAAGAAAAAAATTGTAACATCACAAAAATTATGAAGTCTCGCAAGAATTGGTGGATGCACAAACTGACATCAATTTAAAAAGACAATATAAAACTTTTCTTCCAAAATGTAATGACTGTACATCTGATGAGAAGAAACCAAAAACAGAGAGCATATGGAGAACAATGAAAAACATAACTACCTCAGATATGAAAAAAAATATTTAGAAAAAAAGAAATATAAAATGGCATTGTAGCACAACTATTGTTTTCCAAAATACTGCCAATGGCGATGTAGCACAACTGTAGTTTTTTAAAATATTTATCCATATGCTAGTCCATTCTAAAAATAGGTGTTCATTTGTTGAATGACTATCCAGTTGCCTATCCAACCATGTTATGTTTGTCACATATGTGATTATTGGGCTGTTGCCATGGGCGGGGCCACTGTTGCTAGGGATATTTGCATACATTTTTTGAATGTTTACTAACTGCCTACCAGATGGTGTTCTTATTTAACCAAAATATACTGCCATTTGGTTGTTGCTAAGGCCATGGTCATGGTTGCTAGGGCCAATTGTGTCAAACTATTCTAAAGGAAATCTGCAGAACAACACTTCTAGAACCATCTCACCAAATTTCAGTTTCCCTGACCAAGTACTTTTTGAGATATAAATTTTTGACCAATTTACATGTTTACACCTAATTTGGATGTTACTGATGAGATCATTATATGCTTAATATTTCTTCATCTATACACCGGCAGATACATCCCTGTTAAAAGTTCAGCCCAATCTACTGAGTAGTTTTGGAATTGTAGGTTTTTAACCAAACAGCCCTACTTTGCATATTACACATGGAAACATCATGTCATGAACAAATCTTAATTTACATACCCCTGAGAATGTTCCCACCAAATTTCAGGCCAATCTGCCCAGTAGTTTTGTAGTTTAAATTCTTTGACAAAAATCACATTTTTGACCCAAAACCCATATATCTGATGTGATCATTTTCATTTGAACAATTTCACTACTAGACATCCAATATAACATGACCACCAAGTATCAAAGAAATCGGACTGCAGTTTTCGACTAAGTTGTTTACACACACACACACACACACACACACACACACACACACACACACACACACACACACACACACACTCTTCATTTCAATTGTATTAAAAATGTTCAAAATAGAGCTCATGTCCTTGTGCACAACTAATTGATTTAAGATCTAAATTTCTGTTTTACTACACACAGAGTCTGAAGTTATTTTTTTCTCTTAGAGACGAGCAAAACAACAGCTTCTTTGAATAGGACATCTGTTATGTACTGTGTAACAAACCTGTAAGAGATAAGAAAGTTAACAAAGGATTAATACATTTATTGTTCAACTCTAAAACTTGCAAATATTTATGGTCAAAGTATTGGTGTAGTATTTGATCATGATTTCTTTTGCTAGTTATGTTTCTGTTAAATGAGATTTGGAAAAGAGCAAAGTTTGCAAGGCTAGGTACATGTAACTCTGGTGTACGGTCTCAGTTACATGTACATGCTAAAAATCAAAATGGCTGACATTTTTCTTATTAATTTTAGTAGTTTAATCTAAGATGGGTAGAAGTAGGTGAAAAACAGTGACAGTGTTGTTGTAGCATGAATCAATTTGGAAAAGAGTATAGTTTGTAAGGCTAGGTAACTCTGGTGTCTGGTCTCCTAGTTACATGCTAAAAATCAAAATGGCGGACATTTTTTAAATAAATTTTAGTAGTTTAGTCTAAGATGGATAGAAATAGGTAAAAAACAGTGACAGTGTTATTGTAGCATGAATGAATTTGGAAAAGAGTATAGTTTGTAAGGCTAGGTAACTCTGGTGTCTGGTCTCCTAGTTACATGCTAAAAATCAAAATGGCTGACATTTTTCTATCAAATTTTAGTAGTTTAGTCTAAGATGGATAGAAATAGGTAAAAAACAGTGACAGTGTTATTGTAGCATGATTCAATTTGGAAAGGAGTATAGTTTGTAAGGTTAGGTAACTCTGGTGTCTGGTCTCCTAGTTACATGCTAAAAATCAAAATGGCTGACATTTTTCTATCAAATTTTAGTAGTTTAGTCTAAGATGGATAGAAATAGTTGAAAAACAGTGACAGTGTTATTGTAGCATGATTCAATTTGGAAAGGAGTATAGTTTGTAAGGTTAGGTAACTCTGGTGTCTGGTCTCCTAGTTACATGCTAAAAATCAAAATGGCTGACATTTTTCTATCAAATTTTAGTAGTTTAGTCTAAGATGGATAGAAATACGTGAAAAACAGTGACAGTGTTATTGTAGCATGATTCAATTTGGAAAGGAGTATAGTTTGTAAGGCTAGGTAACTCTGGTGTCTGGTCTCCTAGTTACATGCTAAAAATCAAAATGGCGGACATTTTTCTAACAAATTTTAGTAGTTTAGTCTAAGATGGATAGAAATAGGTAAAAAACAGTGACAGTGTTATTGTAGCATGAATGAATTTGGAAAAGAGTATAGTTTGTAAGGCTAGGTAACTCTGGTGTCTGGTCTCCTAGTTACATGCTAAAAATCAAAATGGCTGACATTTTTCTAATAAATTTTAGTAGTTTAGTCTAAGATGGATAAAAATACGTGAAAAACAGTGACAGTGTTATTGTAGCATGATTCAATTTGGAAAGGAGTATAGTTTGTAAGGTTAGGTAACTCTGGTGTCTGGTCTCCTAGTTACATGCTAAAAATCAAAATGGCGGACATTTTTCTATCAAATTTTAGTAGTTTAGTCTAAGATGGATAGAAATAGGTAAAAAACAGTGACAGTGTTATTGTAGCATGAATGAATTTGGAAAAGAGTATAGTTTGTAAGGCTAGGTAACTCTGGTGTCTGGTCTCCTAGTTACATGCTAAAAATCAAAATGGCTGACATTTTTCTAACAAATTTTAGTAGTTTAGTCTAAGATGGATAGAAATAGGTGAAAAACAGTGACAGTGTTATTGTAGCATGAATGAATTTGGAAAGGAGTATAGTTTGTAAGGTTAGGTAACTCTGGTGTCTGGTCTCCTAGTTACATGCTAAAAATCAAAATGGCGGACATTTTTCTATCAAATTTTAGTAGTTTAGTCTAAGATGGATAGAAATACGTGAAAAACAGTGACAGTGTTATTGTAGCATGATTCAATTTGGAAAGGAGTATAGTTTGTAAGGTTAGGTAACTCTGGTGTCTGGTCTCCTAGTTACATGCTAAAAATCAAAATGGCTGACATTTTTCTAACAAATTTTAGTAGTTTAGTCTAAGATGGATAGAAATACGTGAAAAACAGTGACAGTGTTATTGTAGCATGATTCAATTTGGAAAGGAGTATAGTTTGTAAGGTTAGGTAACTCTGGTGTCTGGTCTCCTAGTTACATGCTAAAAATCAAAATGGCGGACATTTTTCTATCAAATTTTAGTAGTTTAGTCTAAGATGGATAGAAATAGGTAAAAAACAGTGACAGTGTTATTGTAGCATGAATGAATTTGGAAAAGAGTATAGTTTGTAAGGCTAGGTAACTCTGGTGTCTGGTCTCCTAGTTACATGCTAAAAATCAAAATGGCTGACATTTTTCTAACAAATTTTAGTAGTTTAGTCTAAGATGGATAGAAATACGTGAAAAACAGTGACAGTGTTATTGTAGCATGATTCAATTTGGAAAGGAGTATAGTTTGTAAGGTTAGGTAACTCTGGTGTCTGGTCTCCTAGTTACATGCTAAAAATCAAAATGGCGGACATTTTTCTATCAAATTTTAGTAGTTTAGTCTAAGATGGATAGAAATAGGTAAAAAACAGTGACAGTGTTATTGTAGCATGAATGAATTTGGAAAAGAGTATAGTTTGTAAGGCTAGGTAACTCTGGTGTCTGGTCTCCTAGTTACATGCTAAAAATCAAAATGGCGGACATTTTTCTATCAAATTTTAGTAGTTTAGTCTAAGATGGATAGAAATAGGTGAAAAACAGTGACAGTGTTATTGTAGCATGAATGAATTTGGAAAGGAGTATAGTTTGTAAGGTTAGGTAACTCTGGTGTCTGGTCTCCTAGTTACATGCTAAAAATCAAAATGGCGGACATTTTTCTAATAAATTTTAGTAGTTTAGTCTAAGATGGATAGAAATACGTGAAAAACAGTGACAGTGTTATTGTAGCATGATTCAATTTGGAAAGGAGTATAGTTTGTAAGGCTAGGTAACTCTGGTGTCTGGTCTCCTAGTTACATGCTAAAAATCAAAATGGCTGACATTTTTCTAACAAATTTTAGTAGTTTAGTCTAAGATGGATAGAAATAGGTAAAAAACAGTGACAGTGTTATTGTAGCATGAATGAATTTGGAAAGGAGTATAGTTTGTAAGGCTAGGTAACTCTGGTGTCTGGTCTCCTAGTTACATGCTAAAAATCAAAATGGCTGACATTTTTCTAATAAATTTTAGTAGTTTAGTCTAAGATGGATAGAAATACGTGAAAAACAGTGACAGTGTTATTGTAGCATGATTCAATTTGGAAAGGAGTATAGTTTGTAAGGTTAGGTAACTCTGGTGTCTGGTCTCCTAGTTACATGCTAAAAATCAAAATGGCGGACATTTTTCTATCAAATTTTAGTAGTTTAGTCTAAGATGGATAGAAATAGGTAAAAAACAGTGACAGTGTTATTGTAGCATGAATGAATTTGGAAAAGAGTATAGTTTGTAAGGCTAGGTAACTCTGGTGTCTGGTCTCCTAGTTACATGCTAAAAATCAAAATGGCGGACATTTTTCTATCAAATTTTAGTAGTTTAGTCTAAGATGGATAGAAATAGGTAAAAAACAGTGACAGTGTTATTGTAGCATGAATGAATTTGGAAAAGAGTATAGTTTGTAAGGCTAGGTAACTCTGGTGTCTGGTCTCCTAGTTACATGCTAAAAATCAAAATGGCTGACATTTTTCTAACAAATTTTAGTAGTTTAGTCTAAGATGGATAGAAATAGGTGAAAAACAGTGACAGTGTTATTGTAGCATGAATGAATTTGGAAAGGAGTATAGTTTGTAAGGTTAGGTAACTCTGGTGTCTGGTCTCCTAGTTACATGCTAAAAATCAAAATGGCGGACATTTTTCTAATAAATTTTAGTAGTTTAGTCTAAGATGGATAGAAATACGTGAAAAACAGTGACAGTGTTATTGTAGCATGATTCAATTTGGAAAGGAGTATAGTTTGTAAGGTTAGGTAACTCTGGTGTCTGGTCTCCTAGTTACATGCTAAAAATCAAAATGGCTGACATTTTTCTATCAAATTTTAGTAGTTTAGTCTAAGATGGATAGAAATACGTGAAAAACAGTGACAGTGTTATTGTAGCATGATTCAATTTGGAAAGGAGTATAGTTTGTAAGGCTAGGTAACTCTGGTGTCTGGTCTCCTAGTTACATGCTAAAAATCAAAATGGCTGACATTTTTCTAATAAATTTTAGTAGTTTAGTCTAAGATGGATAGAAATACGTGAAAAACAGTGACAGTGTTATTGTAGCATGATTCAATTTGGAAAGGAGTATAGTTTGTAAGGTTAGGTAACTCTGGTGTCTGGTCTCCTAGTTACATGCTAAAAATCAAAATGGCGGACATTTTTCTATCAAATTTTAGTAGTTTAGTCTAAGATGGATAGAAATAGGTAAAAAACAGTGACAGTGTTATTGTAGCATGAATGAATTTGGAAAAGAGTATAGTTTGTAAGGCTAGGTAACTCTGGTGTCTGGTCTCCTAGTTACATGCTAAAAATCAAAATGGCTGACATTTTTCTAACAAATTTTAGTAGTTTAGTCTAAGATGGATAGAAATAGGTGAAAAACAGTGACAGTGTTATTGTAGCATGAATGAATTTGGAAAGGAGTATAGTTTGTAAGGTTAGGTAACTCTGGTGTCTGGTCTCCTAGTTACATGCTAAAAATCAAAATGGCGGACATTTTTCTAATAAATTTTAGTAGTTTAGTCTAAGATGGATAGAAATACGTGAAAAACAGTGACAGTGTTATTGTAGCATGATTCAATTTGGAAAGGAGTATAGTTTGTAAGGTTAGGTAACTCTGGTGTCTGGTCTCCTAGTTACATGCTAAAAATCAAAATGGCTGACATTTTTCTATCAAATTTTAGTAGTTTAGTCTAAGATGGATAGAAATACGTGAAAAACAGTGACAGTGTTATTGTAGCATGATTCAATTTGGAAAGGAGTATAGTTTGTAAGGCTAGGTAACTCTGGTGTCTGGTCTCCTAGTTACATGCTAAAAATCAAAATGGCTGACATTTTTCTAATAAATTTTAGTAGTTTAGTCTAAGATGGATAGAAATACGTGAAAAACAGTGACAGTGTTATTGTAGCATGATTCAATTTGGAAAGGAGTATAGTTTGTAAGGTTAGGTAACTCTGGTGTCTGGTCTCCTAGTTACATGCTAAAAATCAAAATGGCGGACATTTTTCTATCAAATTTTAGTAGTTTAGTCTAAGATGGATAGAAATAGGTAAAAAACAGTGACAGTGTTATTGTAGCATGAATGAATTTGGAAAAGAGTATAGTTTGTAAGGCTAGGTAACTCTGGTGTCTGGTCTCCTAGTTACATGCTAAAAATCAAAATGGCGGACATTTTTCTATCAAATTTTAGTAGTTTAGTCTAAGATGGATAGAAATAGGTAAAAAACAGTGACAGTGTTATTGTAGCATGAATGAATTTGGAAAAGAGTATAGTTTGTAAGGCTAGGTAACTCTGGTGTCTGGTCTCCTAGTTACATGCTAAAAATCAAAATGGCTGACATTTTTCTAACAAATTTTAGTAGTTTAGTCTAAGATGGATAGAAATAGGTGAAAAACAGTGACAGTGTTATTGTAGCATGAATGAATTTGGAAAGGAGTATAGTTTGTAAGGTTAGGTAACTCTGGTGTCTGGTCTCCTAGTTACATGCTAAAAATCAAAATGGCTGACATTTTTCTAATAAATTTTAATAGTTTAGACTAAGATGGATAGAAGTAGGTGAGAAACAGTGACAGTGTTGTTGTAGCATGAATGAATTTGGAATAGAGCATAGTTTGTAAGGCTAGGTATAACTCTGGTGTCTGGCCTCATACAAAAATGTAGTTACATTTGTACATGTTTAAAACGAAAATTGCGAACATTTTTGTAATAAATTTTAGTACTTTAGTCTAAGATTGGTAAAGGAAGGTCAAAAACAAGGAAAGAGTTGATTTAGAATCCACCAGTTTGGAAAGAGCTTGTTTTGTCAAGAATGATAGCCCTGTGAAACTTACAAGTGTGTCTCTGAATTGTCTTTTATATGCTGATGAGTCTCTACCACTAGAAATTAAAGTTGAGTTGCAAAGTTGTTTATTTAAATTACATTATTTTGTACAAAGTAGAAAATAATAATCAACATTAAGAAATCAAGGTCATATGTAAATACAGGAAATCCAAATTTTATTTTTTATAATTTTACTCTCGACAATGTAAGCCTAAGAGAATACTGTTTTCTTGGTATCATTATTTCTTCTAACAGTAAATTTAAACAAAACCTCAATAACTTGAAGTGTAAATCCACGAGAGCTCTCTTAAGTTCATGTATAACTATTTCTTCTAACTAGAGTATTTCTATTGATGTGGCTTTAGATCTCTTTGATTGTTTAATTGTTGCTATTGTGACTTACAGATGTGAAGTTTGGGGTTATGAAATTGAGAAATTTTCAGATTCTTGTTGATGTTTTTTTTTTCTTTTTATAGATTTCTACTTTGGGTTTCTTATAAGATATCAAGATGTGGTATTGTTGGAGAATTAGGTCATTTCCCCACTAATTTCACTGTAATTAAACTTCTGTTAAAGTATTGGTATAGATTAATTGTCGATGGACAATTTATTGTGAGCAGCCTACATTTGTTCTATGTGTTATTCAACATGGGGTATTTATATTTTATTATTAGAAACTTACTTGTTAAATATAATGAGAACAGTGTGTGGTCAAATCTTTGCAGGTTTAATTATACTAGGAAGGTTCATCATAATTTTATGACTTATGTCTAGAATTTTGTAATCATGGTACAGGGAATTACATAATGACATTAGAAGAAAAAAGTACTAATAAAAACAAAATGAGAACATTTAGATTATTTAAAACAGCTTTTGGTTTTGAGAAACATCTTCTGCAAATTAAAAATCCAGTTGGTAGAAGACTAGTGACTAAATTTAGAATTTTGGATTATAATATTTATATTGAGTTGGGGAGATGGTGTACTCCTAAGATTCCTGTACATGATGAAAGAATCTTTAAATTTTGTCAAATTATGCGGTAGAAGATGAATTTCATCATTTCATGCTTTATTCTCATTATACAAATTAAAGAAAGGCACTTATTCTTCTTCTTTTTCATTAGATAATTCAAATTTTCATTCAGTTTCTGCATATTTTGACCTCAGATGATAGACTTCCTCTTGGAAACTTTCTAGTCGATGTAAACAGTGCTCCATCAGTTGGTTAAAAGAATATATTTTAATCATTTTATTTCTGCATGTTATTTTTGTATGCTTTACCATGCATGTAAAGATTGACTGACTGTAGACACAGCTGAGAATACAGTACTACTACCAGTATCAATGTCTGTTGTTAAACTTCATGCTAGTCACTAGGAAAGCTCAGAAAACTGTCTATGTATACACAATCTTGCATGGTTCTCTTCAAAACATCGTTCATTCCAACAGCTGTGTTTATTCAAAACTCATTATATGGCCCATTTTAAACCCACAGAATGTTAATTGTACTTGTGTCAATTGCTTTGTACATTGTATTTTGAGCATAAAGATGCATTCATAATCATGTACGCATAATAAATGTTACACCTCGTTATCTTATCTTTATCTGTGTTTATGTGTTACAACTCAGAGTGAGACAATGCATAGGGATGGGTCTATACTAGCGACAAACACACTACTTTCTAAACTGCATGTCCTGCTTGATATTACGGGAAACGTTTCTGACAATGGAGAATCAGTCCCTTGTGACGTGAGCTAAGATTCTATTCAAGAATGCTATCTATGATGATCATACAAAATAATGACGTTATTTGGGTATATACAATATTCAAAGTTATCGTTGCCGGCGATTGCTCCGGAATATTCAGCTGCCAATATTGATTGTTTTGTATTACGGTCGAAATAGAGTAGAATATTGCCATCATGGAATAGTGTATACTTATTAGCACACAATTACAAGTTGTTGTGATCCAGACACACGCATAGTTTTTCTAATAATAGTGACACATGTACATTTTTGTCGATGAAAGAACAGGGGTCAACTTACCGTGAAAGTTCGCACCTCTGGTTCGCACTTGCACTACGCTCTCGCGATGTATACATCTAGACTGGAACACAGACAATTCTGTGACTTGAAGGAGCACTAGCACTGCACGTGAAGTACAAGTGACACATGTGCATGATGTGAATAACTATATACACAAACAAATTGTAACGTGTGCAAAATGCGCAGGCGTAAACCCGAATATGTATTAAACCAGACACAGGCGTTGTTTACCAGTCACATGCGTTACTGGCAACTCTCATGTCTGCAAACTCGACAACGCGCGTACTGCCTCTATCGCAAAATGCCTCGAACTTACCGCCATGTTTACATAGCCTCGGTTTCAAGTTGGGTCAAAGGTTGTTTACTAAAGTTTAAGAAAAAACACTTTGCATGTGCGAAACGTCAGCAGCTTGTTTTCTAGAGCTCTCCAACAAATTAGAATATTGTAACGTTTTACATGCTGCTATGTAGAACGTTTTGGACTAGTCGGTGGAAAGGAAATGCACACAAAAAAAGTGATAAACTTACTTTTTTTTCTTCAAAGCATGATGAGAACGTAAGTCTATACACGATGGAAATATCACCGGTGCACCTTGACTTTTCAATTAAGCCGCATTGGATTACAAAGTGTGACTAAACAGAACGAACGTTTTAAAATCGCGAAATCCTACCTTAGCCACTGTTGTAAACTATTTCTACTGCATTCAGACCATCTGAAGGCTTCTTTGCCTCCAGAATCACTTGGAGACATAATGTTTCCATTGTCTATGCATTCAGCGTTGCCATCATGACTCATACCAAGTCTGTCAAAAATAAAGAAGTTCATTTTTAAAAAATAAAATATTCAACAATTTGTGAAAGTTATTACCGTTTATGACTCAAAGAATAATAAAATCACACACTCGCAAAATACTGACAAGCGAAAATTTGTTCTCACAGAGTCAAAAAAAGGTCTTGGAAGCTCAAAGTGAATCCCAAATTTTCGTTGACGTCTCTTCATGAATTCATCATCGACTCTGTGAGAAGAATTTACCCCGGCAGTCCATGATGAATCGCATCGTTCATTCTCGCATAAACAATTTTATTATTATCAGTAAATTGACACTTGAAAAATAAATTATAAAATAAAAAGATACACACTCTTTTTCCTTAGCTTAGGCGGATTCAGAGAAGCAGTTTGGTATTTACTAATTTAAACTACACACTTACAAGTGAGCCAATTCATGAGCAACCGTGAAAACAAGACCACTGGGACCGTGATCCTCTGCGAGTGAGCACCGTTTGTTTGTATTACAGGCTGCGCCGATGTCGTAAGTGTTGCCAGTGACGTCATAGTGATTACCAAATGCCATATCCCGTCTGTAAACAGATAAATACTTTAGAATTATTAAAGTAACAACAACTTCACAATGAACGAACAAATGAACGAACGAAAAATCACATATTACAAAAGCTTTGCGAAGGGTGGTTATTTATCTACTACTACCATAACTATCATAGTTCGAAGTTTAAACTACTAATTTTTTTATAAGTTTCATTCGTTTGTCACTGTGTACAATGTGAATAAACAAAATTAATGAAAACATGGTCGAAATTTTGAAATGTCAGTGGCCTACCGTGTGATAAAGAGAGATACGTCAGCGTTCTGGTTACGTTGCCATGAACAAAATCTTTTCAAACTTCCTTCGATGTTGTCGTCGACATCCAACTCAGGTAGTGCTTCTTCTAAGATTTGAACTTTGTTCACATGAAGCCTGATATCAGCACCGATAGTTTTGTCCTTGTACAACCCTGCCACCTATGAAATAAAAAAAAAATGAATGAAATATGTTTTGGTCAACAAACTTCCATCCGTTCTGCCTATGAGAATTGGTTAAGCTTACACTCAGACCTCCAAACAAGGTAAAACAATTTTGCGACGTGTTCAAAAAGTTGGACTGTGAACGCAATTGCTTTGTTAAATGATTCATTAACAAATGTTTTTTTTCTCAAACATAAATGAGATTTGAATGTTTTCAGGGTTTTTGAATGCTTGAGACCGAGAGCAAAGACCGACCCTCGTATGCACACGAGTTTTGAGGTGAACTGATGGCGGGAAATGTTCTGTCGTCTGCTTATACAACTTACCTGATTGAGCATGCTAAGTATGTAGAATTCTGTATTGTCGCCATATTCTCGTTTCACTGTTTCGTCTGCTACAACGTAGACTTCAATGTATTTTGTTTCTAGGTCTTCAACAGATCGCCTTTTACGATCGATGAAGTTTGTTTCCGTTTCCCCGTCTGCATAAAAAAAGACAATGCAATGTTCGTTATCACATAGTGGGTGAGAATAGTAATTATAAAGTTTAAGCTTCTTCTACAAGTCGTTTGCATTTCGAAATCATGAACTGCATACAAGATATTCTTTTTTAAAAATCACGAATAGAAAGTGACAATGTGCTCGGTTTGTTAGGCAAAATTACCCGTGGCTACTTAATACTTGTATGC
The DNA here is from genome assembly GCF_964340395.1 of Glandiceps talaboti. NCBI lineage: Eukaryota > Metazoa > Hemichordata > Enteropneusta > Spengelidae > Glandiceps > Glandiceps talaboti. The sequence continues at coordinate 6,844,079 of NC_135558.1, read as the reverse complement.
AACAAATAATATTAGTGTTAATTTATATACGCTCGAACAGCAAGTAAGGGACATTACATCGCAACGCTTTGCAGCCGGCAAATTTTCAATAGTACTTCTATGACGGTGTACATTTTTCTATACAATTCGAAAGTTTCGGCTACTTTACGTAAAGTAAACACGTGCATTTCTATGGCACTCTTATAAATGACATTTTGACGGATATTTAATGAGCACTCTACAACTAACAATTTACTAGTTGTAATAGAATACTTTGAAAGTATGTGTGTGTACCATTCCGGGATACTATTCACGAGCAACAAGAACACACTTCTATTGTGACATGCTGCTTCTTCAAGCTGTCAACATTTTACAAAGAAGTAATGATAACCGGGTCACGTGAAGAATCTTCAAGGCTCCTTTTCAAGATTGTTCTTTGGGGTGCTTACTAGTATATCGATACGGTCTCAACAGTACGCTGCATAATATAGGGATTTGGTAATTATTTTTATTACATTTTTGTCTTTCAGTCACTCACCTTTCATTGCACACTGTGACTTTGTTGCCATCTCTTTGTGGACGATATGAGCAGGTGGTTCCCTTGAATCTTCTGTGTATTTTAAAACGTGGTCTTCTTTCATTGGTTGAATATGATAGTCTGCTTCAACTGTACGCACAGTTGCTGACTGTAAAGGAACACAAGATGTGTTATGTCACGTGACTTACATGTATCCCAGGTTCCAAAGCAGACATGTGAATTAACTTAAGTTTAGACTCAGATAGAGTTAGACAATACCGTCACTGTGGTGAAAATCTGATCTAATCTTGTGACATTATCAATATCCCAGGTATGTGAAAAGGTTGCTTTATTCGCATATCGATAAATTGGGGAGCATTTTGTACAAAAAATCGCGATAAATATGCTCAAAGTATTAGTGACCTCGACTCGAGGGCCCTCACGAGCCGCAGAGGGCGTTACTCAAAATAAATTACCGGTCTTCAAAATTATCCTGTGCAATAGAATTCGAACTATTTAAAGATTTTTTTATGGCCAACACAAGAAGGGGTAAAAATACAATGTTCGTTCATAACTATGAAAAGAACAAAGAAAGAAACAAAGAAAACTCTATTTTCGGAACAATGGGATGTTGTAGATAATAGATTTTCTCTTTGCATGCTGAACCGAAAGAAATAGCTTTTGATTCAGGAATGTCGTGGTATTTGGATCATATTGTTGATGGTAACGTTACGTTAACTGTGACCTTGGTCTTTTATCTTCACCATCTAAACTTACACTTAATGACACGGCAGTTATGTTAAAAAATCCTACAAGTGTTAAAAATCATCATGTCATTAACACATCGATTTTCACCTGGACTAACGACGGCACACTTTAATGTGACCCACATCGCGTTATAACAATGTCCGTGTCGATTGTATGTTCTCTCGACCAAGTTCTTTCTTTTTCTTTATTTCTCTCTCCCTCTCTCCCTCTCTCTCCCTCTCCCCCCTTCCCCCCTCTCTCTCTCCCTCCCTCCCTCTCTCTCCATCTCCTCTCTCTCTCTCTCTCTCTCTCTCTCTCTCTCTCTGTCTCTCTGTCTCTCTGTCTCTCTGTCTCTCTCTCTCTCTCTCTCTCTCTCTCTCTAAATAGATAAATTTACAAAACATTGGCATCATAACAGTATTTACAGAGATGTTTCTTTTTAACGAAGATATCCTATGAGGCAAACACTCCTTGTTACTGAGTACTAGTACTTGTCTCTATATTACATACACTTTTTGTTCTCGAATAGAAAGACCTACAAATTAGTCAATGTAGAACTCTCTCAGACTGTTGTTTCTCAGTGACGCAATGGACTTTTTGAATGCCTGCGGTATTTGTATACAGCAGTAGTTGTATGCTGCAGGTATTCTCTCACCAAAGTCAAGAATGGAAATTTGCAGAAGAAAGAAGCAAATAAGTGCTTTGTTAAATCACGTCTATTGTTATCTGATAACCATAGTATGGAAACCGATACTATGAAAGAACTCGGATCGTATAACACTAGCATATGTACATGTTTGGGCGGGCGAGCGCTCGCTGGTACGTAATGTGAGCCCCCCCCCCCCCCTCTCTCTCTCTCTATGTATGTGTGGGTATGTATGTATGGGCTATATTGATATATAAAATACTAATTTTCATGCAAATTTTATACCTAATATTCTAATGTTTGATTTCCATTTCATGGAAAAGGTCATGTTTCAACTATGTCACATACTCAGTACATAAGTTTTTCTATATATATATAATTACACGATTTTTTAACTTTGACAAATGTTTTGAAGCTATGCACAGTATGCGGAACTAATCGCCTGATTGAAATCGACAACTAAATGCTATTTCCTGGTCCGATGGTTGAAATCGATTCATTCGATACACCCACATCCCCTAGATCTGGTGACGACAATCTATCACTTTCAATGTGTGGCTATCACAGGAAGACAGGGGTGTAGAAAAAACATAGATAAAAAGTCCTCTGCGATGTAAAGTTCGCGTAACGTTTCGATCAATAACTCTTTATGAAATATTGACATATATCGAGTTATTGCTCGAAACGTTAACCGAACTTTACATCTTAGAGGACTGTTTTACCTACGTTTTTCTGCACCTCATTTAAATCAGTGAAGGTCTATGTATCATCATAGACCTTGGTTAGTACCCCAACTTGTACAGAGGGACTGTGGTCTATGCTATAGTATCATGTAGATGCACGCTTCGAACACCGGATATTTGCCGACACTTAGAACAGTGACTGTCGTAAATATTTTAATGTGGATACCACAGTCATTAATCCTAACGAGGATATTAGGTACTCGATTAGTTCTCCAGGTAAGAATTATGAGTACAGCCACACCTTTGACACATCCAGTGATAGTAAAAGATATCACACTTCAGATGAAGTTTGAGTTTGGGCTTATTCTATCGTGTATCCACTTGGAATCATCGTGATGATCAAGTTTGTTCAACGCGTTCTGTCATTGTTTCCATATATTTACGCCTAAGGCATAGTATTCGTGACACGTGTCATTGGTTAGAACTGGGTAACATAACTATATAATATATTGGGTACATTGCTCTAAGAGGTGTAGAAAACCAACGAATTTATACAAGTCATGTATTCGTAAGTACAGCAAACATTGTAGAATGTGTGTGTGAACATTGTACTAATACAAATTAGCATTCGGGCATTATAAAAGACATATAACAATGGTTGGGTATAATACTCACCAATCCACCACCACAGGTACTTGCATACACCACGGATTCATTATGATTAAGAGATACACCCTGGTAGTAACAGTGTAGAGAAGGAGCCCGAAGCTGTGATCCATTCTTCCAAGTATGTTGAATTAATAAACCATCTGAGAAGAAGTCATACACTGGTTCTAAAGAAAGGTGAAACTCTTCCTCAAATGCGTGAAACAGGTATTCTATTGGGTTCTTTGCCTGTTCTTCATCGGCGGACCGCCTTACCCTTCTTAATGGCCATGGCTGAACTACCTCATATTCTGGAACTAGGAAAATGAAAAATGATGATTAAACGTTTGATAAAAAGAATTCAGGAAACGTAGGTTTATGATAATGTTTATGGTATGCACTACTATTCAGACCAATCGCCGAGTACAGTGTGTTGTAGCTTTTAGACAATGGGCTGCTTAACACGTCTAGTGCTCTCGAAATTCCGATCTGATCAGAAAGTGAAAGAAATCGCCTACCACACTTTGATATGTATATCGCTCTTATCTTCATTAAAAATCAAAGGAAACTTCTTTAATATGCTATCTATAAAAAACATTTAGATACACATCGAATTTGCCAAAGCAAGTCGTAAAATGCTAAATAAGAAACCATCTGACATTCACAAAGATCACAATCAAAACTTTATGACCAATCAATGTCATTATGTATGTATATTATATCATACACATAATATAGACTAGATAGGGCGATTGTAATTTATATTGTATGGGATGGGATGGTATGGTATGGTATGGTATGGTATGGTATCATGCTTGGCTTGGCATGGCATGGCATGGCATGGTATGGTATGGTATGGTATGGTATGGTATGGTCTGATACTGTACTGTACTGCACTGCTATTCCCTACCCTGTCCTGTACTGCACAGTAGTATACTGTACTTCATTGCATTGCATTGCATTGTATCGTATCGTATGGTATTGTATTGTTTCATGAATATCCCATAATTTATAATCTAATAACAAGAGATAATTTATAAATCATTAAGTATGGCATATACATGCATATGTACGCATCAACAAACAGTCTGATTAAGTGCAGCCCGTCAAATAACTCTTCCAATTCCAGGCGTTCTTCTTGTAACTTGAACTAGTTCGACCAGTGGAAATTAGTTGGATTTTTGTGCATAGTATGATATGCATAACTTTCATTCATAAAATGTTTCGTGTAAATTATTTATGTGTGAAGAAGTTAGGCTGTCAAACATAGATGTTTTTTCGTGGACCTAATTTTCACTTATTTAGGAAGGTGTGCATAGTATCTATGAATGAAAAGTATTTTCAAACAGTTTTATTAGCGGAAATCACACCAAAAAAAAGGGGGGGGGGGTAGACTCCAAGTGAAAATTAGAATTTTACAGTAAACTTAATACTCTATGAAACACAGATAAATCGAAAGTAACCAATCTTGAGCCCTTGTTCAAGTTGCCTCAGGCTTCGGCAAACATTACGTAGTACATCGCAAGCTTTTTTGAAAGGAAGTCTTTCACTGAACAGACACAGTATACAAAACTGTTACCCATTCGCTGTTTTAACCAACCAACCAACCAACCAACCAACCAACCAACCAAACAAACAAACAAACAAACAAACAAACAAACAAACAAACCAACAAACAAACCAACAAACCAACCAACCAACAAACAAACAAACAAACAAACAAACAAATAAATAAATAAACAAATAAATAAATAAATAAATAAATAAATGAATAGATAAATATAGGATAAAATATACAGTCCTGCCAAATAAATGTCAAGTTTTAATTTCACTGAGTGTCAGATCAACGCGAATGTCTTAATTCTAAACAAAAGCTTTAGGCTAACGACCTGGGCAGGTCTACCATGATGTAAGACATATCTATTGTAATGCAAGCTTGATGAAGTTTGCAGAGTCAGTTGTGCCTAGGGGGTTACCTTTTTCTAAAGGATTGCAAAATATTTGACAACCCAAGTGCCTTTACTTTTAACTTGCATATATTAATCTACGTAGGTCAGGTCTGTCTAAGCAGCCAAATTATATATAGATTTAATTTATTGTGTTGAACACTTTCAGAGGATTTTTTTAAAATTTTGAGTAGATGCTTGAAGTCCAGTCCGAGACCCATGACGTTGGAATGCTAGCATTTACGTTTAAAGACACTTGTGGTGTGCTTTTTAGTTCATGACTGTGCGGTATGAATAATAAGATTCAAATATGTACAACAGGTTGATGCCAACAAGGCTTGGCCCTTGTTTACCAGTGGATATAGACAACAATACAATTGCTACTACGCTGTGGATGGCCGATTCCTCTTTATAATTGAAACATCACATGACGACCCTACATACAACTGAATGCAGAAATTCCCTAAAGCTATATAAAGTAAGGCTTACTATTTATAATCGCTTGCATAACCAATTATCTGTAACAAGACACTAAAGATAAATAACGTTATTCCATAATACTTAAAACGTGTACCTTCTGGTACCTAAAACTATGTTTTCTTTTTTGACATAGTCTCTGTGAAAGAGGGACCTAGATTTGACCTATATTTTATTCCATGTACGATTTTTGACACATAGTTTGTAAAGCATGCAAGCCATGGTTCAAATCGTCTACGTATACAATGACACAGATTTTACATCTTCTACTTGAGATGGAAGTAGAGGGTATCTTCGCGACAACATTCCTTATCTCGTACGTTCTTTACAAAACCAAACATTAAAGCACACGTATTTATTGTCTGAAAAACCTATAAAAAAACTGACAATGGTTGAAGTGACCCGTTAAAGGCCGTAGTTATTTATCAAGGAGTGTACAGAGCGTTACAGTTCAAATAACACTTTTGTGGCGATCAAACCTGATGTAGTCTCACTTGTCAGTGTAAAAGTCAACATGATTGTAAACCACTGCAAATAGCATTCTGACTTTAGTCGTATATTTTGAGTGATACCTCACCATAACATGACATGGCGTAAATTTCAGAAAAAAAGTTAGAATTTCTTCATCAATATCAAATTTACCAGTCTTCTACCAGTGTTCTCTCTTTTCAGAGATGTGTACAAAAGTTTAATATGAGTTTTTACGCACAGAAAGATACCTTGCAGTCGACAGGTGATTAAGGTCAGTATTGTCGAAGTTGGTACAAATTCCCTTGAACTCTATTGCCATAAGCATCGCACGTGACCTTGAATACATCAAAGCACAACAATAGTTTTGAAACTTTAGTTACACTTGAAATTTGTGGCGATCATTTAGTCATTCATTTTTTATCTTTAACATGCTTAAACGTTATGTCACAACATGCTCTCTGTATTTTTTACAATGTACAGTAGGAGAGGAGATAATACGTAGCAATCAACCGAATTGTAAAGGTTCTTTTGTTTTCCATTCTAAATAAACTAGAATGCAGACACATACAGCAGTTGACTATATAGGCTGTATCATGTCACCACTTGAATGTGGAGTTATGTTGTGTAGATGTTGTATGTTGTATTTAAATCTTCTTTACTAATTGCAATACTCATTCATCTCTAAAAATCACTATTTCCCCGAAATATTCGTCGAAAACTGTTAAATAGATCAATAGCATTGTATTTTGTTACCTTCTCTTAACTCCCTCCTTCCAAAGTATTGAGACAAATCTTCGTGGACGGGTACCTGTTAAGAGAAAAAATAATGAAAATGAGCGATAATATTTTGATAGTAACTGAAGTGACTCCTTAAGAGTTATTTGGAGAAGTTTATTATGCAAATAACAAATTCTTTATCAATTAATAAACCATTGTACTTATCGGTTCTTTTTATTCTATGATCATTGTCCCTAACGAGTTTTTTTTAACTGAACTCCATGTTCGTTCTGTTACGAAAGTTGTTATGCAAATTTGAACCAAGGGCATGGCTTCAATATATGATAGTTTCCATCTTAGTCATTTGGAGTTTCTGAATATTCAAATGATGGAAGCAGTACAGAGAATTCTTGCAATGTATCTATCTATTGTCAAAACCTTAAATCGCGGGTGGACCATCCATCATTCATGATGTGGTGGTGGTGGTGGTGGTGGTGGTGGTGGTGGTGGTGGTGGTGGTGGTGGTAGCTGATAAAAGTTTGTCGTTGACCTTGAAAGTTGCAGTGTAAAGTAAAGTGGAAGTCGGTGTCATTTAGCATAATAGATATTCGATAACTTTTAGATGAGCTATTGAGGGATGTGATTTCCGAGGGTGATGAAGGAGAAATTTGAATTTTGCGCAGAAAGCAAGGAGATGTGAAGAAAGTACCACCTCGCGTCCCCTAATACGTCCATGATCTAAAAGTTGGATCAAACGCATATTATGCATCGGTCATGCATGATGACGACTTCGTCGTTGGTACTTTTGTTTTCGACCTCGTCCCAGAACCATTATGTTAATTATATAAAAAGCTCAATAGCACATATATACACAAATTTACAGGCAAGGTCTTTCGACGGATCTATAACGTGTGGACATCCAACTAGAATGACCCTAAGTTGTAGTTACAATTTGTAATGATCAGGAAAGGCTCAAGGGGGATTACGCACCAGGGGTTATGGTACATATAACGAATAATATCAGGTGTATATAAGTTAAATACGCATGTGTATAAAAAACAAACAACTGTTCAGTAGTGAGGGAATCGTGTTCACAGGAGTATATATAGGGCTTTTTCAAAAAGAGATAATTGAACGTTTACTGTTCACACTGCTGTGATCCCTTTGACAAGGTTAGTAAATTTATAAAGCCACCTTTGACACGCATGGCGGATTAAGTAGTTTAAAATCTTCACATTTCACGCATACCACCGTACAAAGAATAAGACATCCTAGTGGAAAATTTTATACACAGGTCCCATTGGTAATATGTGATACGTACAACTTCATTACCGTGTCCCTTGATTGACTCAAGAGGGCCAATCGGCCACTCCCTATCTTTTCGATCGAAAGTTTTCGTAACAGTTAATACCACTTTCCTCGTTGAATAATTATCATTAGTTACTTCGAAACAATTTGAAATACAGTTTGCATTTTGTTTTGCGATCATAATAAGTAATTGATTGTTAGTGAAAGTTCTAAAGTTGGGACACGTTGTGTGGTAATGGTATCGCGGTAAGAGAACTATCTTCTCTAGGTAATAGTAATGAATGCAGATAAACAAAAAGAAACAATTAAATGTGTTCACTTGCAAATAGGTATTGGGCGTTTACATTGAATGAATAAGATTCCATCGTACTATATCTGTAACAGACGCCCAACAAATAGTGATTTCTATTTACTCAGTGACAGTACGGTTTTCCCAACAACCTGTTGATCAGTTTACAAATATTAGCGAAAAAAGGTTGAATTCTGTAGGTAAAAGTTGAAATGTCATGCGAGTGCCGGTCACGACTTTGCAGACCATTGGAAGCCCAACTACAAATGTGAACGTGTAAAATCGGGCGTGGAACAGGTTGTACTATACACACCTTAAACGTGAGGTTAAATCTCTCAGGTAATACTTACCGCATCCAAGTTTCCAATGGGTACGGCGGAGACGTTCCGGACGGCTAAGTAGGTGCCCAACAGAAGAAAAACTCGCGTAAAAGCCATGCCTATCTTTTCAGAAGGCACAAGCGAGTTGTACAAGGTATAGGTAAAATGGGACAAATGTCACAATATAAGCTAGGCACGAATTCTTTACTACTATTCACATTTAAATATTGTCTTCAATCACATTCACTTTTACAGAGGGCGATTCTATTGATATTTTAGGGGTGACATAACAAATGCGAAACATGTTCCTAGATACCATTACAACTGTTTTCTTGATACTTGCACTTTATACTAAATATTTGGGGTAGGAATTCACCAGACACGTTTGTTATTTTGAGTGAAATTGGATGTCTTCTGAAAACGTGAGGTATCGTTACGCTGTACAGCTTTCACCCCACCCGAGTGTTGATACTCAACCACCCGGTTTGATGTCCGTCAGCAGCTTTCATAGCCGGGTGTGTACATTGGGGCATTGGCTACTTTCCAGAGAAACCTCACCTTGTAACAGTATACCATGTAAAGCAGTCCTTTTAAATGTATTGTCAGTCCCCATGTTGAAATAAACATGCACATTTTACATTTCCTGATTGATAATGATAAAAGTTGGCAACCAAGTCTGGATCACCTACCCATGGAACAAACGAAATACTTGATGAACACCTTACATGTATTTCAATCTTTCAAATATATACATTCAAAGTTTGGTCCTTCGACCCTACACGAGAGTAGGGTCTATGTTTGAATGAAATGTTTTGTTCTGATTTTTTATTGGAATGTGATACTCCTGATACTGCATAGGGTTGAGAGCTTTGAGTCTACCGTTTGAAATGACAGTATAGCATGTAGTCCAAAACAACGCTAGCCAAAAAGAAAAACATGTTTTTTTCCCTGTCAAATTCAAAATTATTCAAAATAGTGTTTCGCGTTTGAATTTACTCTTCAACGCACTGAAATATTATAGAATGACATGAGTTTATTTAATTTTTACATATATCAATGTTGGCAACGTTGTATTGATTACCAGAGTACTCGTCGCCAACGCCCATTTCAAAAACACGTGCATGCTGTTTTTTACCAGGTAATACAAACATATATTGTGAATAAACGACTTGGGCTACTGGTACAGTAACATAGTAGTGAATTTCAAATAGATATCTCACAACTGAACAACACCCTGTGAACAATACGGGCTTGAGTCATATCATTCAATGTACCAGCCACTTTTGTCACGAACTCATTATCCATGAACCTTGAAAGGGTGGGGTCATCCACAGGTTATGAAAAGTATTCCAGCAGTGAACGATGAGGGCGTACTAACACCATCTTTCGTAATCTTGCGGTACAGGTACTACATATATTTTGTCTCTTCCTCTCTCTCCCCCTCTCTCTCCTCCTCTCTCTCTCTCTCTCTCTCTCTCTCTCCCTCCCTCCCTCCCTCCCTCCCCTCTCTCTCTCTCTCTCTCTCTCTCTCTCTCTCTCTCTCTCTCTCTCTCTCTCTCTCTCTCTCTCTCTCTCTCTCTCTCTCTCTCTCTCTCTCTCTCTCTCTCTCTCTCTCTCTCTCTGTTTTGTTGAACCCGTAACATATCTACCAATGTCTTGAATCTCAAGAAACTTTTGTTTTAATGAAGGCTACACATTTAAACCAACTCTAAGCTGATACATTATTTACATTATAAACTTAAGTTATGATGATTCACCTCTGATTTATAGCTCGCTTTGTTCAAGAGGAAACCTTATTTATTGGACCCTGCCTGGCTTATAGCAGACAAAGTTGATCTGGAAATCGATATAATTTATTATAACATTTCCAATGTCTTTAATTTGGAAAGGTAAGAAAAATAACAACACCGGGCTTTACTGACCCAGATCACCATATATATTATTGACACCTAGATAGTATGGGAAGACAAACAAGCTTACTATGTGATTACACATTTGTTAAGTCTGTTTTGTTTTCAATCAACACAATTTGAAATAATTATAAATCACAAAACCTGCCGTGTGGCATTAGAAGAAGACGAAGTAGAAATCCAGAAAAAGTCTCCAAAAACTTAACCTTATGTAACGTTGACGACTTTAAGTTACTTTGTCTATGGAAAGAAAATACAAATATCTTTTGTATTATAAAGTATCCACATTTGTGTTAAAATTAACTATAAAAATGCTCAGAGCTAAAGTACTTGTCGACTCGGAAAACAGGTTACGTTGTATTCAAAAACAGTCCTTGGAGAGGACTTACGTTTAAAATAAAGAGAGAAAAGACATTTGGAGTAAATGGTGATATTAACCAAAAATTGATCGACACCAAATGATCTTTCACAGTGAACCACCAGGATGGATTCGGAATATTGAACCACTACCATACAACTCCCCATATATGGGGAGGGTGCGTGCGATAGGTGTTCTTTTTTATTGCCCTCTGGTTTGAGAACGGTCAATTTTATTTTTTGGTGTTGTTAAATACAAAATATTAATATGTAATCTCCTCCACTATTTTAAGAAATTGTTACCATATTTGCCTTTCATAATGTTAGACAAGAGCACAACCAATACAGCGACAAATTCATGACCGCTACTATTAGAATACACGTGACGTTAACGTTTTTAATGAGAAAAGGTATTCAATTTTTCGTATTGAAAGTGTGGTACAAATATGTTTAACATGTACAGCACTTTGGAGTTTGGAGGTCTGAGCGGAGACTTCCCTTACAGGTTAGCTCCCTCTCCCCCCAGCAGGGGTATTGAGCCAGATTAGCATATTTAGGGCGTGCATATTCGGTAACTATTATAAATCTTTTTTTTTCTTTTTTTTACAAAAGTGAGTTTTATCTCAGACCACGATTGTAGTGGTCGGATTGAAATGTCATTCAAGGGTTCGATTTCTTTGTGGTGCTTGGAACAATGAATGTTGCATAAGAAACGACACTGTACAAATTAAAGCTATTAGCACAACTTGATGACTCACAATTACGTTATTGTCCACATTTTAACTCCACCCGTCACTTTCAACGATAGCCCGACGTTGGTCATCGCTCAGAAATCAGAACGACTGGCACTACGATCAATGCGATCACATGGATACTTTCGTCCTCTACACAATAATGTAAGGGTGGATCTTGGGGTGGAGCCGGGGTTGAGTAACACTCACATGCCGCACAATACAGGTACAGCCAACGAGTTATCATTGTGAACTATTCACCAGAAGTGTCGTAACTATTCTTATAAAACTTTTGAGGTAAGGAAAACATACGTAGCAGGGAAAGTGAAAGTTGTTCGTACACACACCTTCTACTATAAGATATGTTAATATATGCCCACCCACTCCTTCCTTCTACCGCCCCCACCCCTTCGTCGTCATTTGATATTACCATAGGCATAGACGTTTCTCTCCAACGTCTATGTTAAGATCTTCCCTCCGCATTGTCCACGACAATAGCGCTTACTGCCTTCTCCCTAATTACATGGGATACATCTCTCTCCCTAACAGCGAAAGGAAATAATTAGTTATGTTGAAATGCACAATTATCTGAATATTTTTAATATCAGAGGAATAGGTTGAGTCATAGACCGTTGATGGAAGGTCTGTGGTTGGATATAGGGTTATGACTGTGTACAATTTGATAACTATGTTGGAATAAATATAAACTTCTATTCCTCCATTTAGGAGGTTGGAGTTGCCCCCCCCCCACCCCATACCCTTCCACTAGTCTAAGCCTACACAAGCCCACCCCTCTAAAAAGACGCATTTTTCGCTCTTGTATGAACAGTTTCGTCGGGTGCACGAAGACTATAGAATGGACAATCAAACGTAATGACATGTTTCCTCTGTTTTTTTACTTTGTTTGGTTGCGATATCTTCCCTGGTTCGTATTCCAGGACAGTAAAGTAGAAATCATTCATTCGAATCGAATGTCCTCATGGACAAATTACACGTAATATTTTGAATACACACCTTTTCAGATTAATAGTCTTTTGTTTATACTGGATTCCATTTTCAGTGTCATAAACTTGTTTCCCAAGAAGTCCAGTGTTATCCCTCATGGGTTCAGTGTTCATACATTGCGTTTGTATAATCACTGAGATATATTTTTATTCTCATTAAATGATGAGTCCCAAAGACGTGATTTTAGTGGCGTTGCGCCAAATCAGGAATATTTAATTTCAAAAACAAGATGTGAATTGGCCAAAAGAAAGCAAACAAACAAACAAACAAACAGACAGACAGACAGACAGACAGACAGACAGGCAGACATACAGACGGACAGACAAACAAACAAACAAACAAACACACACACACACACACACAAACAAACAAACAAACAAACAAACAAACAAAAACAAGCCCAAGCATAAGACCACAACCGTCGACAGCCTCTTCATTTCGACCCCCTTTGTTCAGTTATCCAGACTCGATTCGCCACTGGGGGCTCTCTTCCGACGGCCACTTCTACAGCTCAGTAGCCACCAACAGTCAGTGAGATTTAGGGTAACCGAGACTACCACTAGGCTGACGTGATATCTTTGAAAAACAGGGCTGCACAAGATTAATTAGAATAGTTTACACTTTCTTAATGTGTTTGCACTATTGTTGATAAAAGGCCCAATAAAACTAGACTAAAACCACTTAAAATATTGCAATATTGGAAATCCCAACGACTGATACAATTGACCCATAGCATAAATCTCCCGTCTGGATGTATACTTTTCCCGCACAGTGAACTGTGGGAAATTGTAGGTACTTAAAGTGGTACAAGCTGGGTCACAAGTTATAAGCTTTTTACTAGTAAGTTAAAATACTAAAATAAAACCACGATCCAACTTAATGTTAATGTTAATGCACGTCTTCTATAAAATTACGATTGTCTTTTGTTATTGTTATTGTTAGAACAGCTGATTCCATAGTAGGGATATCCTCAACATTTTTTTGATACGCATCATAAATTACGTCATCGGATCATTTATGAGTTGTAGCTTCATACCAGGTTTGAGTTCAGGTGGTTAAATGTGCTTCAGTAAGTACAATAATGAGAGTACTTTTTAAGTATGCAAAAAACCGACGCTTAAACAAACTCAGGTTGTTCCCCTTTAATTACAGAAATATCACTATTCACTCAACCATATAAATTGCTATGTTTAAATAGACGAATATGACATCACATTTGCATTTTGCTGTTTATATTTGATGGGCAAATGCAAATACCGTGGTCACATATACATTCATAATGTTACCTAGGATAAATGCAAATACCATGGTCATCTACACATTAGATTTTATAGTGAGTAGTCACGTCATTTCATTATACAATGGCTCACCTCAGTTGTCGTCTGCCGACTTTACAACGCTTTAAAAAATTGAGATTTATAAAGTAATTATGTGAACCGTATAAACTTATACATTTTACATAAGAAGGGGCGCACATGTTTGTATGCATCGAGAGAAAAAAATTCAAGTCACGCGCGAGCAAAGAGTGCTCTCTTAACCCTGGGATTCTCCCTTAACTGATGAATCATTTCGAGTATGTATTGTACATGCATCTACTGAGCAGTTAGGATTTATTGCTCAAAATGTCGAGAATTGCTCTCCTTGTGTATTGTCTGCTTCTTAGTAGAAAGAGATAAAAGAGAGAATATTCTATTCAGCAGTCAGTCAATGAACTGGTTGGGAAGAAAGGTAACAATTCTAGATTCAACAATAAAGTATACTAAAATCAGGGACGTTTATCGTATACCGACTTTGTGTGTACTGACCTTGTATACTTCTCTAAGAATGCACGAGCAATGGCTTTACTGCCTATCAAACACCCTCCTTAATTTTGTGTAGGGTCGAAATGAAATGAAATGGTATGTAACGTTGTTACCTGAAGGCGTATCACTTGGACAGAGAGGGCATGGTAATACTCTGCCAGTGATGTGTACATATCATACACGTTCATTTCCATATCAATAGAGGACTTTCTTCAAACACTTCACTCGGCACAGAAACCAAATAAATGCCATGAGTTAGTAATGTGGCCTTCAGGACGTTCGTTATTTGGACGAAAGCCGCTATGTTAATAGGAAACATGACCGTTCACCGCTATCTGCTGAATTGCTTGGTTATTTTTATGGCCATTACCAGAAGTTTAGAAATTCAGGATACGAACAATCAGGTAAATAGATTTTTGACTCTCTCTCTCCCTCTCTTTCTGCTAAGCAAGGACAGAGTTGTAACTTTGGTCTGATAATGTCAGACAAAAGAGACATATCACTCGGGGCTATGTATTTAAAGTAATGGTTTCAACCTACAGGTGAGGATTTACTCTTCGTGGTGAACTGCGATTCTTTCACGCCTACGATGTTTAGAGGCAGCTTTCACAAACCATATATTTGACAGTGAAAATAGTCATTATTGAATTCTCCCTATTTACCCTAATGTGATTACCCTGTTGTCCATTGAAAACACTCTGTAAAACTAACCAACAGACTAACCTTTATGAATTCAGTCACTCAACCATAACCCGTATAAGGAGTCTCCAACATTCTATGCTCACATTGTAGTCTATTTAAAAGAGTTAGGTTAGGCCGGGTCATTGATAGTTTGGCTCCATTATAGATTTAATGTATAATCAACCTACAATCATCATGTTGTACATGCCACTAGGACAACAGTTGAACATGGTGATTTCAATAGCCTTGAAATAATCACCAATAAAAAGAACTTGTCAGAATAACAATATGAATGCGGGCACGAAAGAACCTGAAACATTCCACAAGGTAAACGCAGTACAGCTTTGTTTAGATGTATACTCAGATCAATATAGTATAGTGGTCCCGGAGGTGCAGGTTTCGTGTAGTTGTTGACATACCGTGTATTCCTCTAACCCACAACAATCAACTTTAGACGTCAGAGCCCCCGGGACGATCTCGGGATCCAAGAATCCCTAGACAGTAGTATACCTTTCTGACAGAAACTATAAAAAAAAAAAAACATGCAGAAATTAACCGCTAAACTTCCAAATACACTGCTTTGAATAATTCAGTACACAATATCAAATATAGATAGTCTTTGTTTACACACACAGTTTACATGTAAATACCAGATTACTAAAAGTAGTAGTTGTTACTGGCTTTATCAACTAAAATTGTTCTAATCTGGAAGAGTACTGGCCCGTTGTCCTCGAGGTGTTGATAATAATTTGACATCTGTCCGATTCCATATACTACAACTACTGATAATTATTTTAGTACGTGTACACAGCCCAGTAAAAGTAACCTGTACAGTGTAATGACAAGTAAACCACTCTGTACCCTATGACACAGTGAAAGTAACCTGTACACTGTGTGTGTTGACAAGTAAACCACTCTGTACCCTATGACACAGTGAAAGTAACCTGTACACTGTGTGTGTTGACAAGTAAACCACTCTGTACCCTATGAAAGGTGAAAGTAACATGTACAGTGCATTGACAAGTAAACCACTCTGTACAGTACTAGTGGAACTGTCTTTTAAATCAAATCAGTAATGTCAACACTGTACTAAAGCATTGTGTCACATATTAACAACAGACAACTGTATACTAACGGAACAACGCGAAGGATTAAAAATGTTAGCGGACAAAATTGTATGTCTGTTAAGTCGATAGAGAGTTATAGAAGTAAGGAAACAAATGTCGTTCACTCAGTGATCGAATGATGAATTCAAGATGTATCATCATAAACATAGTTTAACCTTTGACCTCCAATGGCTTTCATTTTGTATCGCACTTTCCTTTTTTTCCAGACGCCTATCTAGTCATGGACGGCGGGGTCTAAGATAGTAAAGAGTATATACATACTATAGTTAGTAAACATACAACGGTTTTTACCCCATCTCCTTTTTGACTCATGTAGATTTTAGACTCTTGATTTTTAGGGGTTTGACGTCTCTTTCAATTTGAATACACATATGATTTTTTTTAAATACCATATTTTGGACAACGGAGTTTCCGAATTGCCAGTTTTCAAGTTTTTCTAAGACTTTTTTTTGACAAGTTGAACGTAGTTTTTAAGTTGTCGAGAGTTTTTACTGCTATTGTCTTGCTGAATGTTGACATTTGTTCCATAGTTTCTGGCTCAAATGTAGACTTTTGACCCAAAATTTTTAAATCTTTGTAGCGTTTGTGGCTGTAATTTGAACCAGACAGGGTACACATGTACCCTTACCCTGCCAAGTATCCCCTCCCCGGGCAGTCTTTCATGCTTAGTACGTAGAAACTGGAGTCAGTACAGCACACTTCTAATTCTTACTAAATCTATACTGTGTACATCATTGTGATCGCTTGGCCCAGAATTCGAAATGTAGAACACACAAACTATCGAGAGTATAATACTCTTTCCTGGGTCTCATTATTGTCTAATTTCTTTACAGGATGAAATTGCGGATGGAGAATTTCGAGATGTTGACGAAGCAATTGAAAAAGATGGCTTGCACGGTTTGTCATTTCATCAAAACATATTTTACATTTTCTGAATTTGGCTTCGGATATCAACATACCCAGACTTCTTTAAAATTGTGTTTACCGCTGTTTCAAACAAACAAACAAACAAACAAACAAACAAACAAGCAAGCATACACGCATGGAATTGCATACATACATACATACATACATACATACATATATACATACATACATACATACATACATACATACATACATACATACATACATACATAGACAGACGAACAACCAAACAAACATGTAAAATACATTTTTACCTCAACGAAAAAACGTTTGGATGAAAGCTATACTTGTACTCAAAGAATGTACTACATTTAATTGACAGGGATAATTACACTCCAATTTAATACTAGTCTTATTTCGATAATGGTGCCACTTAACCTAGTTCTCTATATAAACAAATACCTGTTCCCCGCCCAGTCCTTGGCATAAATTAAGACTAAAAGTGTTTGTTTAAGACCAATATAGCAGTTGAGATTGCATGTGCAGCATGATCTTGAACCACCTGTTCCTAGAGATCTCCTAATACCTTTACCTTCCAGTTTCAATATTGCATTTGTGTTTCCCACTTTATAATTTTCCATTGAGATGATTTCTTCAAGTTGCTATTTTGTCAGGGGATGATTGACATGTTTTAGAATTTTTCGTTGTTTATCGATCGTGTTTGACGTCATTGCCGGAAGTTTCATAGATCGACAGAGATGCATTAGTCGACTAAACATGTACAACGTATGGCGATACAAGTCAAAACATGGAAGAATAGCGTGGTAAAATAGGAATATTCATGGTCCAAATGTGGTAAAGTAGGACTATTCGCGATCCAAATATGTTAACGAATATTCACGATCCAAATATGGTAAAATAAGAATATCCATGGTCCAAATGTGGTAAAACGTACAATAACAAACTTTTTAAACTCCTTTTAACTTGTTGCAATTTATTGATCAACGTACAAACACGGACTTGATCAATGCTGTTTCACTTTTTTAAATCACGTGGGAAAATATATATATCACAAAAAGTTCCTTTTTCAATCCATTGGTATTTCCATACAACTATTTTTTTAGTATGATATAGGTATATATTTGAGATAATTTTGTTTTCTATTTTTTTTTTAAATGACCAGGTCAAGGTCGCCCCTCATTTCTTTTCTTGATTTTAATTCAGAATGGTTCGGAGTTTCTTAAAACAAAACAAAGCACTGCCACGCCGCTTGGTGAACTTCACAACAAATGGTGTAGGGAATATTCAGCTAACTACACACTGCATTCAAGTTCAACTCGTATCGGATCACACGCACGCTCACACACACACACACACACACACACACAGAGGAATAGCTCAACAGACATAGATTTATGATTCGCCAGTTATCACTCCCAAACACGAATGGTCTCTTTTTTCCATTGGTCTTTATTATTCAAAGCTTACGAAAATATCTACATTGCAGGGTTTGCTATTATTAAACAATGGTGTCCTATGCGTCATCTGTATCTTAACACAAATCGTAGAACTCCCTATATTACTATATACGATGAAACTGACACGGCCCATTGACATGAACATGTCCTTTATGCAAGTCATCGTTTGAAAGTTACTAATGGACAATGTATCGTCTGTATTGCTTCATTAGCAGAGATCAAGCTCCGACAACGAAGGCAGTTATTTCAAAGATATCAGTGGGTACAAGGAGACTTTACTCAGGTAACGTTTTCATCAATCACTTGTAATTGCTCAGGAGGCGGAGTGGGGGGATGGTGGTTTATTAACTATCAGAAAAGACAGTAACGATTTAGGAAATGGGGTCACATATAATTGTTTGACAATGAAAGAATATATCACACTACCAAGGCCAACCTGTTATCCAATTGTAAGAATTAACACATTCAATGCATAAGAAAGATCATATAACCAAACTGTTCGTCAGTACAGTTTGGTGGATCAAATGATTTACAAGCAGTTCAAAGTTTTTAGCACTGTACTTTCGAGCTGTCTCGATCGACGATCCTCGTGTAATCATATAGACCAAATATATACTCTAGACAAATAAACGAACATCAATTTGTTATATTTCTAGTGCCCAGTTACGTGTGGATTTGGAATGAGGAGTCGAATTCTTGAATGTTTAGACGTCGTTACCCAGGATATCGTCAATAATTCCATGTGTGAAGAAAATGGCATGGTCAAACCGAGAACGGAAATGGCAGAATGTAGTGAGGGAGATTGCCCTGGTGCCTACGCATATTCAGTGGGGATCTGGGAAGAGGTATTTAATTCTGTATGTATGTATGTATGTATGTATGTATGTATGTATGTATGTATGTATGTATGTATGTATGTATGTATGTATGTATGTATGTATGTATGTATGTATGTATGTAACATGTATGTATGTATGTATGTATGTATGTATGTATGTATGTATGTATGTATGTATGTATGTATGTATGTGTGTGTGTGTGTCTGTCTGTCTGTCTGTCTGTCTGTGTGTCTGTCTGTCTGTATGTCTGTCTGTCTGTCTGTCTGTCTGTCTGTCTGTCTGTCTGTCTGTCTGTCTGTATGTATGTATGTATGTATGTATGTATGTATGTATGTATGTATGTATGTATGTATGTATGTATGTATGTATGTATGTATGTATGTATGTATGTATGTATGTCATCTACTTGATTCTATGAACACATTTCAAAGCTCATATCTGTCTAATTTCTTGTATTTCTTACAGTGTTCAAATTCTACAACTTGTGGTGAGGGCATTCAGTACCGGAATGTTACTTGTCATGATATCTTGGAACCAAATATTGGAGATATCGTGAACAATTCATTTTGTGAAGAACTTGAGTTAAATACACCTGCTATGTCACGTCCATGTCAAAATGAATCGACCTGTCCATTCTATGAATACGTTACGGATCCTTGGACACAGGTAGGCAATCGTAAATCTAACGACATATCACGTCTTCTGCAGTATTGTGCATTGTGTGTGAAAGTTAATTTACGGTAAAGTTCATCCTTCCACAAACTGATGCCATCGTTAAAGACTGGCCTCTTCAGCAACTCTCTGTCGTTGCTTGCTAGAATGATATATATACATAAACAGTAGCACATAATGTTATTCATATACATATATTGGGGTGTTTAGTTATATGTATATCTACGTCAGATGAGAGTATTTTCGAAAAATACGCGAAATGTCTATTTTTGTAAACTGACGTATATCAGCGATTTGCGCTGTGTTAGACATAGTTACGTTTTTCATGAGCAAAGTCGAACAAGAAGGAATCAATATAACAAATGCCGGACTGAGTTGCAATTATAACTTGAGGAGCTGCTATGTTTTGCAATTATATCAAACAATATTCTAATTGTCTCTGCACAATTAAATTGGATGCCGAAAATATGTGTTACTCGGGATTGTTCTTACACTTCACCGATAACTTAAAAACATTACATTTCATCACTTTGCTGAGAGGTAACCCCAAGTACTAAAATCGCTTGGACTTTGTAAGGAAAAATGACTCGGTTCACACAAAGAAAATTCCACCTAAATATTGCTTCATTTCCATCTCCTCTCCTGTTTATTAGTCAAGTTCAAATCACTCAATGGCAATTCGTTGGAAATGACGTCACATCCTATATATTCTAATACAATGACATCATAGTATTGGCCACCGTTGTTTGTCTCACCATATTGTAAGAGTGTTATCATATTGAATTCGTGGATGAGAACGTGTGCTACGTCATGGTTATGCGTCGACGGAATATGAACAGCTGTAGTATTCTGTAACACTACATCTCATATCAAGACACGTGTTCATACGACAAAATAGTTTCTCTCTCAGTTTTTAAAAACAAACTTATTAAAAGTTAGCCCTTGCCAACTCTTTCGTGCCAATAGAATGGACTGTATCAATACTGCAATTATAGCATAATTGTAAATTTGTGTAATTCAATAAAATAACTATAAATCTGAATTAAAGAAATAAATGAATTTGTACTGCGTCACATAAGTGTATTCAAATAGTATCCATCCCCAAGAGGGCGATAGAATGTACCTTGGCAGTTGATATTTGCAATTTGTTTAGCTGCCTCGGCGGGTGATATTGATAGCGACTAAAATTTTGAATGAATTCAAACGCATCTGTTTTATCATTAGAGCAGTTATGTTAATATCAGTTAACATTCTCACTTCTTGTTTTATTATCCAGTGTTCCGTCACGTGTGGTGAGGGGATGCAATATCGCAATGTCTCATGTCTAGATTTATCAACTGAAAGCTTAAATGTTGTACATGAATCATTTTGTGATGAAGAATGGCAGTTGAATAAACCCAACACTTCACGACCGTGCCAGAATATATCGTTTTGCCCTGAATTTCACTATGACACTAGTATGTGGTCAGAGGTTAGTAAAAACTTTCATACAGACACCTGTTGACTCCAAAATATCTTGAATGCCGAGTAAGCAGGCATTTTCAGACTTGTGGCTGAAGAAAGTGTGTGTGTGTGTGTGTGTGTGTGTGTGTGTGTGTGTGTGTGTGTGTGTGTGTATATGCATAGATATATATATATATATATATATATATATATATATATATATATATATATATATATATATATATATATATATATATATATATATATATATATATATATACAAGTAAGTGGTATCAGGGCATAGGACCAGTGGTTTTTCAAATACACTAATTAGTACGATAGACGAGAAAATAATATTATAAGTGAATGAAAGAGAAGGAAGAAAAGCTCATAGCTGCACTGCACAGATCATTGGTAGTTGCTTGTCAGAGAACAAACACATTTCAAGAAGGAAAGATTCATTGTATAAAATCATCAAGGCAGTGAGCTTTTTGATGCATGGATCGTATATTATGAATTACTCATTACTTTGGCCAATAATGCGTGGATTTCTGTTTAGCCTTTGGCAAGCTTTGATTGAAATAGTTGATCCCGTGCTACACACCACTTTTTATGTGCTCGGAATATTTACGCATAGTGGTGTAAAACAGTTCTAACATAATAACATAAATGTGTGACTTGCAAGTATTATCAACTCTAGTCGAAGACGAAGTGAACAGACATTGTCAGATAGAGATACATCAGGATGTTAGAGTACTTGGAGTCGTACAGAATAACAACTTAAGTTAGATAACTGTTGTTTATCTAGTGTTCTGTGTCATGTGGTGACGGGAATAGAGTCAGAACTGTACGGTGTATAGAGACTACAGAACAATCACAAGTGTTAGATGAATTGTGTTCACATGATCCTAAACCAACCAGCATCGAAGATTGCAACCTACAGACGTGCCCAACAGATGGAACGTAAGCATAGTTACTTTATCTCTTTTGTCAAACTTTCCGTAATCCATTCCATGTATTATTACAAATTCGTTTTCCTGGAATTTCATTTTTCAAGCTGTGTAATAAACGACAACGACAAATGGTTATTGTAGAAAATGTTTTCATGATATGACTATGACGGCAAAAAATATTTGCAAAACATACTGGAACAGTTAGGAAGCTGCTAACATTTAACATTTGACCAAATTGGTGAGTAAATGTATGAATGGGAGATTTATAGGACAGTGTTCACTTAATGTAGAAGATACAAACTAAGGTCGTACTAGAGAGTTTGACCCTATCCCTACTAGCTAGCTTGAATACAAATGTATATACTGTACATGTCAGTACATGTCAATTCACTGTTTTAAATTCTTGCTGCATAAATCACCATACATCACCCGATAAATGTCAGGGTTTTAACTAAGATACACTGTCCTCATTTATCAAAACGAAGGTTACAGTTCGATTACATCACAGGATCATGGGAGATTTGTGACTGCGTTATTGGTATACAACGAAGGACTGTTTATTGCGTCCATCTTGGATCTGGTAATTTGGAAATTTATAATGACACTCAATGTGCTCTGGAAGGCATCTTCAAACCAGACGATTCTCGGGTCTGCCCAAGGGATGAATGTCCTGGAGTTTGGCATGTCACTGAATGGAGCGAGGTATAATTACATTATGTATAATCATAGACTCTCTACCAAC
The DNA here is from genome assembly GCF_964340395.1 of Glandiceps talaboti. Lineage (NCBI taxonomy): Eukaryota > Metazoa > Hemichordata > Enteropneusta > Spengelidae > Glandiceps > Glandiceps talaboti. Next base: position 6,820,727 of record NC_135558.1, on the reverse strand, counting down.
AAAGACTTGCAGTTTAACTTCCAGACGAAAAGTTTGATGTACATTGTGTATCGCATGTAAACTGCAGTTTTATTCATTACCTTTACAATTAATCAATCCCATTCTACTATTCTGTTAACAGTGCTCAGCAACATGTGGTAACGGTACACAGAATAGACATCTGTACTGCATATTACAGACCAATGAACGAATTCTACTCGACGAAAAGAACTGCAACTTGACAGCAAAGCCCCATGATACAGATGTATGTATGTTGGAGAATTGTCCAACCAGGTGATGGCATATTTTGACGACAATTTTTGCAAGTACAACCCGCTATAAATTAAAGTTGATGTTCCAATTTGTATCTTATTTACCACAATTATTATATATGTAATGTTTATAGTTTAACTCGGAGGAGTATTACAATGGCTGCCGTGCAAGACCACTGTAACAGTCTTCATTGCATATATATAATAAGGCATACTCCACACGCTGTCAAATTTAGCAATTTATGCTAATTCGTACATTCAGTTTCTATTTTTCTTGAAATGAAACTATTATAACATCTGAGAGAGAACATTATCGTTTATCAACACTATTAAAACTATTTCTAGGTATAGCTGGTTACCCAGTGAATGGGGAAATTGTAATGTAAGCTGTGGCACAGGGGTTCAAACACGACAAGTGGCATGCTACAGTGTATTTGAAGGAGTAGTTGAGGAAGTGGACAGCCAAGCGTCCTGCCCATCAGACGACAAGCCACCAGATACACAGATGTGCGTTCAAGAATCATGCAACGGAGTATGGATTACAGGTCCATGGGCAGAGGTAAGAAAGTAAGAAATTTATATAGGTAACAGAGGAAATTGTTGATACTAAACGTTGTTCGTAGTATGAATATAACTGTGGCGAAAATATAATTGAATTATGCAGCCCACCACAGCATACTAAATTTTATGAGATATCAGAATAACAACAATGTATAAAGTATTGATACATACATACATCCATCGTTTGGCATAAAAATTTCTTCTGTCAGTGACAGCCATACTCAACGATATTTTTCACTTGCATTCGATTATACAGTGTCCTAAGACATGTGGACAAGGCTATCAAATTCGGTATGTGACCTGTCAACCAGAGGATGATAATTTACCGACAGTATGCGAGGAGAGTTCACGACCAACCGAAACTAAAGACTGCTACGTAGAATGTGTGGAACCTGGTAAGTCCTATTTAATATTAGTAGACTGGTTAAATAAGATATAAAGTTTAATTGTCGACGTCTAATTTGCATTATCTAAGATTTGTCCTGAAGCAAGCGATGTAGACACTTTTGTATCCACTTTTTTGGAAATTTGCATACAGAAAATATGGACTACATTGAGTTTTGAATTAGAGATGCACAAGCTGTAAATGAAAAGTGGTTTTGAAACTCTTTCGTTCGATATATAATAACTGACACCCTGAACAGTATTGTATCACCTGTGGGTAAACATATTTGTGTCAACCCCATGTTATCGCAGTATTGCCATCATATTAGTGGGATTACATAGGGGTATTATTTTGTCCTTTCTATAATTATATAACTGTATCCACATTTAAAACCTAATCCAAACTTGGTCTTTAAGAAACATTGAAATATATTTTTTTTAATTTGACAACAGAAAATCCCTGTCAAGGTGACCCATGTCAAAATGGTGGAACCTGCATAGTTCAAGGTCAACAATACCTATGTAGTTGCGGAGCAGGATGGACCGGCCCAACTTGTGAAATAGGTGAATACGACTCTAGAGTGTACTAAAAATGAAGTAGTTCATTATCGTGACATTTTTCGTTCCTCGCGTTTTTTGTGAGAATATATCTACACGCACTGTTCTTCTGCTGGTGTGTCATTCATTGTTGAGTACGTGTATGGGCAGAACTCAGTAGTTATTACTAGATATGGTTTGCAATATTTGAATTATTAAGTTTTACTACAAACATTTAGGTCTTCACTGATTTGTTTGTCCATCAAAGAAAGTCAATTATTTCGTCGATGTTTACAATTGTAATAACCCCCATTGATGTGGGACTTTGAATAACCCCATTGATGCAGGACTTTGAAATTATCAACACCACTTTATTAACCCGTAGCGACATACTATGTTTTCACCTATAAATTCAGCTGTGGCATGCAGTGACAATCCATGTGAAAATGGTGGCACCTGTTCCCTTGAGAACGAATCTATCAGCTGTAGATGTTTAGATGGATGGTCAGGTCTTAGATGTGAAATAGGTGAGGGTTTTATTTCAACGTCATATGTTATTGCCATGAGTTTTAATTAGTCTAATCTAATGTAATCTAATCTAATCTTTCTCTATCCTTATGCCGACCAATATGGTGTTCAGTCAGTCTTTCAACCAATCACCAACCAATCAACCAACCAACCAACCAACCAACCAACCAACCAACCAACCAACCAACCGAGTCGGACCAACCAACCAACCAAACAAATAAACAACCTTTTTTGTCTTCTGGCTCTACAATTCCATACAAAAAAGTTAAGAATAATGGGTAAAAAATGAAATCGGTGTTTTAATGAAAATCTACTGAGTCAGACGGACTTACATGTAATTTTACTGACTACAATGTATGTGCGAATCTTTTCAGACATAGAAAATCCAGTTTTGCACGTGTGTCCTTCAGACATAACAATATACACACCTGAAGGAAAGAAATCAGCTAAGGCCTCATGGAATGAGCCATTTACAACAGACAATTCGGGTGACGTATCAACAACGTCATCACACAGACCAGGATCTAGTTTCGTAATAGGAGAGACAGAGATAACATACACAGCAATAGATGCAGCTGGAAATTTTGCTTCTTGTCCAAGCACTTTCACAGTAACGGTAAAAGGTAAGAGTACTACAAACTGTTTGCCATACACAAGTTAAATTGTACGCGTTAGAACAGAAAATACAGAATTTATATACTCAATATATACTCACGTCAACCCGAGTGTACCTCATTAGTTCAGCGAAGCTCGAAATAAGAGTCAACACGTCCGGAATTGCTATTACTTTGTCCATTTTTCTTAAATAAAGCTTGCTCAGGCATGATCATATTATTCCCCAATATTATTCTTCGTTTAGTCTGAAAATACTCACGACATAAAGGGGACTAGTCACTATGAGTCGTAGACAAAACAGGGATTTGACAGGGCCCCTTATGTCACTCGTAATTTCCTATTTTGAACTATGGAAACGGTATTTGGTATAATATCTGATATCCGCATACAGTGAGGGCAACGCTCATAATCTAGCTCGTCGATAAAATCCCCCTGTAGTTGATGACTGCGATGGCGGGAAAATTGTTTGTTTTAGATCAGCCGGTGCTTACTTTGCTTTCCATAAATACACTGATCAATACATTATCAAATTTACTTTTTCTTAAAGTATTTTTGGACAAAATGTTGCTCCTACAATTTTAAGGATAATTACTTCGATTAAACATAGACACGGGAAGACTAATTGTGTTTACCAAATTAAGATTATGTTTGTGTGTAGCATTATCATTGTTTGCGTAGACATCAGGGCGGACGTTCTAAAATCTACTTCTTATAGTGGTCTGAGGTTTGTCATAACCCGACTGACTCGATATTTCTGCAAGTTGGCAAGATAGTTAAAATATTTACGCCCTCTACGGTAGTATTATAAAATGACAACATCAGCATGCAACGTCACTGAGTGTTTGTACGATAGCGACCTCACAAGCGCATATTTGAGTGAAACTTATCAATTATTACTGAAATTTGGAAGTTTAATGAAACAAATGGCTCAGGTTCCTTCTGACTTTGTCACTTCTAAGTCATTCAGACTGTTAAAGTATATTATGAAATGAAAATATCGCCAACGTGTACACATATCTAGGCCTACTTTATACGTACGGTAATATATCTTTAACCGACCGACGCATCATTTTAAGGTGTTACGATGAGAAAGATTGAATTCAGTACGGGCACCCCCATCAATCTTAACTGCTTCGTTTACAGATGGAGAGAAACCATTGTTTCAAGACTGTCCTGGTGATATTAAACGAGGAATAACGACGGACCAGAGTGGTGTTCTTGCTAAGTGGAGTCCTCCTACCGCCACTGACAATTCTGGAAGCGTTATCGTAACTAGCACTCACAATCCTTTAGATTATTTTCCGAAGGGAGTGACGAGGGTAGTTTACACCGCTACTGATCCGTCAGCCAATACGAACGAATGTTCGTTCAATATTTTCGTGGAATCTCTAGAAGGTAAGCAAAGACCTATTTTACAATGAATTTAAATGCTGTGGTTGAAAAGGTGAAACTTTAAATTCTAAGTACAACAACACATTTTTTTTTGTTTAAAAAAGAAAAGAAAAAAAACCTCATTGAATATGCGAATTAGTATAAAAATGAATTTTTCTTTCGTTTGAAGTACATTTCTCGATTTTTCAATGATAAATCATTCAGTTTGTAACTCTATAATTAGGCATATTTCCTTTATATAAATACATTAATTCAGAAATGGAAAAGAAACGAAATTGATGTATGAATTCATAAAACTGTATAAGTAATATGATTCCCTGTGTTCCTTTATCCGTTTTAGAATTCCCGGAAGGTCAGCAGATGAGGATGGAAGTCACATTAGACATAGAATTCACAGTGGGACTTTCTGACAAATCTTCAATAGAATTCAATGTCCTAGCAACAGACGTGGAAACAGCAGTAAGTGGAACTCAACATCCCGAGTAAAGTTAGCGTAAAATGAATTGATAGAATGTATATATCAGCTTATTGAACGTCATGTAGAATAACGTCTTTTTAAATTTCATTTTGGTGTTGTGAAGGTTTCTTGTAAGTGAAGAAATGAAGAAATGAAGACGTTAAATCAAACGCGATAGCTGGCTACAACAAAATGACGTCGTCCCCTTTGAAAGTTGGGAGTGCACTCTCATTCTCACTCTCACTCTCACTCTCACTCTCATTCTCACTCTCACACCGAAAGCCAAATTTCTTTCCTTTATTTGTCCATCCTCTTTTCGATTCAGAATACATAATGTCTATAGACTTGTTTTATTTTCTAATACTCCTTCATTCCATGGTTCTTTACCACAGACAGTGTTCTGCAATATTTTATTCGATTATGTCATTTCAGATTGCTGTTCTCCTACAAGGAGCAAAGATTGAAGGGTTTAATCTCGTAGCAGTCACGAACTTCAGGTATCATATCCCCATCAAGATCTCTCTCTCTCTCTCTCTCTCTCTCTCTCTCTCTCTCTCTCTCTCTCTCTCTCTCTCTCTCTCTCTCTCTCTCTCTCTCTCTCTCTCTCTCTCTCTCTCTCTCTCTCTCGCTCTCTCTCTCTCTCTCTCTCTCTCTCTCTCTCTCTCTCTCTCTCTCTCTCTCTCTCTCTCTCTCTCTCTCTCTCTCTCTCTCTCTTCTCTCTCTCTCTCTCCCATCTCACTCTCACTCTCTCTCTCTCTCTCTCTATCTATCTATCTATCTATCTATCTATCTATCTATCTATCTATCTATCTATCTATCTATCTATCTATCTATCTATCTATCTATCTATCTATCTATCTATGTGTCTGTGTGTGTCTCTCTCTGCCTTTCCGTCTGTTTGTTGTATATGTCTGTCTGTAATATTTTTCTGTTATTAGTGTTGTTAGTTTATTCATTACTGAGGTGTTTATTTTCTTTTATTTGTTTTTGTTCATCAAAGGATCGAAAGATTTATATATTTTTGTCCTACTTTAATATCCCAGGCTGTTTCATGTGATTAAACAAGTTATTTCTTCATGTTACAAAGTAACATATCAGCATTAACAATATTACACCATACTTGAAAATATAAACTTTCTCAAGTATAATTCTAAAGTAATACAAACAATACTATCCATGATTTTGTGTGTACAGCTAATACTAAAGTTATGATAACACATTGATTATCTTCAAGTGAAGCTGAATTTAATTTTTATCTCTTATCTATACTAGGGTTTTATTTTCTTAGCAAATGTGACAAATTTGACATCCTAATCTTTAACTGAGATTTGGTTATCTCTTTCAAAACTTACACTTTACAAGTGAAAACACTACAAGACAATAATTGTTATCATAGGTTTCTGAAATATTGCACTTTTATCAGAAATATCAGAAAAGTGTAAGAAAAAATAGATTTCTACCTTTGAAGACCTTTCAGCATTATGTTCATATGTCCCATATACAAATAATATTTTATCTATTTATTTACTAATCTTTCATAAACAGCCACCATACCCTCACATTAGTTCATATTACATTATTGTAACATCTGTATATCATTTGAAGGTCTGGCAGTGTCATTGCTGACATGGTTGTTGTGTTTCATCAACTTGTGGACGAGTCAGTTTATATCCCGTCACTGCAGGCAGTGTATCCCGACGTCGATGCAGGGTACATTGGTAACTACGTCGCCAGGGACCTCAAATACCAATCTCCAGAAGGTAAAAACATGATATGTTAAAACATTTCTACTACCCATAGAAAAATATAAAGAGACACAAATTCGTCACCTGTGAGGCGCACACGTCTATTTGATGTATAAATGCTATAATACTATGGTACAACCACTGTGATCTGGTTTGAATGAGAATCGGGTAGATGTGGGGAAATAGGAATGCAGCTGTGTAATGAATATCATCATTACATGGCAACATAAAAACTGTATTGCGTACGTATATCCTGTAGCTTATGGTAGGTAGGTAAGGAGGTTACGTCACCTAGCGAAGGTGACGTATTAAAGTGAGCCTGGGTGGTCGGTTATGTGTGTCTGTCTGTCTGTCTGTCTGTCTGTCTGTCTGTCTGTCTGTTAGTTTATTTAAAATAATTATTTACATGAAAACTTGTGGAAAGATTTTCTATAAGACAAAGCCCAATTGATATTACCTTTTGGTAGAATACCCTTTCCGGATTCGGAGTTTCAAGAGCATCACTGTACTAGCATCACCCTCCAAAACTTGAGGGCGCCTTTGTTTGCGTTTTGTGCTAAGTGTTGGTGGGGATATACGTTTTTGTGTAACTTCTTGAGGAGAAAGTCATATCCTTCTGTATTTCAGGTACAGAAGTGGTGGTTAATTGGTGTTATGTAAAACCATGTCCCGAGTATATGAACTGTACAACTCTAGCTGATAAATGTGTTGCACATTGCGATTACAACACTTTTTACTGTCGCCATGGCAGCCAGTGTTCAGCTGACGTCACGAATGACCTGATCCAGTGTCGGTAAGGTGTTTGAGTATATCATGACGAGGGTGTGTTTTGTTCAGAAAGTACTACTTGTATTTAATGTGGAAGTATTTACAAATAATGTAATTGATTGTGAATTAAGACACCTGGCTGATATAAATATATTTATTTCACAATGGAAAATTTGCGTTAATTTACATAATCATAGTGATTGCATGCAGCAATTGATAAGAACTCATACCATCGAACAAACTCGAAGCAAATTTAAATATACATGAACATGTATTTTCAAAACTCTATTTTTGAAAGAAAAAAGTTCCACACACACACGCACGCACGCGCGCGTACGTACATACATACATACATACATACATACATACATACATACATACATACATACATACATACATACATACATACATACATACATACATATACATATACACAGAGACAGACAGACAGACAGACAGACAGACAGACAGACAGACAGACAGACAGATATATATATATATATATAGATAAAGATATCTGAAACAGCTGATCGAAAACGAATTGCCGATATTTACACTGTTATTCATCTATTCCAAACAGATGTTCATCGAATTACTATGGAGTACGTTGTGAAGTTACTGATATAGTCAACGGTATGTACAGTAATTCAACTTACTTTGTGTACTTAATTTATAGCATGATTCATTCAATTAATGCTGTCATCACAGTATGTGCAGTTCAAGTTATAGAAATACCATCGAGTCAATCCGTAATTTAACTGCAATTTTCAAGTTTTGCATTTACTAAGTTACATGGGCAAGGGGTATCTTCGTAGGCCGCAGTATCCCCATTTTATCTTTCATAAATATCAAATTTCTGCGCAATCCGGTCAAAAAGTAACACTTTCTATGTACACGTACATGAAAAGACATTTACGTACTACGCGCAAACGAACATATGTTTAAAAAAATAGAACATAAAGATAGGTGGTTTTCTCCGTAAATGCGTAAATTTAATATTCGGCAAAAAATTATTGTTATTTATGTATTTCGTATGTTACAAACTGTAATGTATAAATCTTTTTGTCCTATGACTGTGACGTCATGTGTTGGTATTTACTATTGATGACTATTGTTATACAGATGCCGAGGCGGCGACAATCATAGCTTCGTTCATCTGGGTTGGTCTTCTCGGTACCGTTAGTTTACTTCTGAGTCTAGCTTTTCTGAGAAGATGCTGCTGTAAAGAAGGGTAGGTCAAAGGCCATGGTACTTTGTGATGGTCACAAACACAACTAGTAGTACTCCCTCGATTGACTATTGGTGAAGTTTGATTGTACCATCAAAATAATTAATTCACTATAAACCATACCATTGCGAATAGTGAGCTCGACAATATCATCTCCCTCTCACATATTTGAAAATACAACATTTGTAAAGTTTGACCAAATTTCGGGTGCATGGTCCTAATTTCTTCACATCACCATGCCATACAACTTGCGACACGCTATGCAGCTCAACAGCTGAATCCTGCTGTGATCAGAGAAATGGAAAGTTTATACCAGTGCACTCCATACACTGGTAACCACGGTTATCCGAAGATCAATCAAATAACACCATTTCTTCACTGCGAAATATAAAATTCCAACTATCATGAATTTGTGTTATACTTTTCATTGACCAAAAAAACGTTTTATCAAAATACCTCTGTGGTCCTTAAATCTACCATATAAGAAAAACTAAACACAAACTATTTATTGCTCTGTAAAGAAAAGGAATTTCAAAGAAAAACTTTACCTTGGATTTTTTTTAAAGAGGGAAAAGACAACCTTCGGAATAAGTGTGAGCTCCGTCACGTAACAGTTTCACTTAGTGACGTACTTGGTGACATCATGAATGTCACGAAGAAAGTAGTGCAGCAGACGACGCGAATCGCATAGAATTTGTATTTTCAAATGCTTGTCGGCCCAGGGACTGAAATGTTCGTTGATTCTCACAGTGTGGTACCTGTTGTCTATGTTCAACACTGTTAAACATAGTTTAATCCGGAATTCAGTTTATCTGAACAATTTCAGGTCCCATTACTATATGGACCACTTCACCATATTTGTATTGTTATTTGTAGTCCACACAAAGACTTTATAAATGTTTGCATATTTTTATTAATTGCAGATTCCGACGCAATTTTACGAAAAACGACTTCTTACGAGAAGATAGTGCATTTGACTCACCTTTCGATGACGATGAATTAACGATAGACGAAGACATGGATGGTTTGAAGGAGAGAAAACCCTCAAACTTTATTTTGGCTTCCAAAGACGAAACTCGCAATGTAGAGTACAGAACTGAATCACAAGAAACGGAAGATGTCATGTGATTACCTTTAACCAATCCAGAAACAGAAGAAGTCATGAGACTATGCGTACCATGCAATATATTTAACGGAATTTAATAAAACTAAAACACGTGGTAACTTTTGACCAATCAAAAGTTTTGACATAATCCAAAGAAACTTGAGACCTATTTTTACCAATAAGCATTAATATCGAGCAATTCACAGCCAGTTAACTAAATTAAGAATGAAAATGGATTTTGTCATGAAAAGAAAAATTGTGAACTTCTAAAATAAATCCTAACCTACATAACATTTCATGAAATGGCAGGAACTTTAAATGATGGCAAATCTTGACTTCAGAACGACAACTTTGTCGTTGTTCTTTTCTTGTATATTTCTTTACTAACAGTAAAATTCTTTTTGTTTGGAGATCGATGATGTATTGAAAAAATATTGTATGTATGTATGTATGTATGTATGTATGTATGTATGTATGTATGTATGTATGTATGTATGTATGTATGTATGTATGTATGTATGTATGTATGCATGCATGCATGCATGCATGCATGCATGCATGTATTTATTTATTTATTTATTTATTTATTTATTTATTTATTTATTTATTTATTTATTTATTTATTTATTTATTTATTTATTTATTTATTTATGTATGTATGTATTTATTTATGTATGTATGTAAGTAGAAGGTTCCAAAGTACCTGGGATCTCTGTTGAGCCGGGATGAAATCTATACATGTCTCGCCAACCATGACGTCAAATTCATTAGGGATGTGGCATCAACATACGTTAATTTCAAGCCTGGATAGCAAATAGACTGTCTCACAACCTCTGTACTTTCTCAATTTCTGAATTTGTCCAGTTTGACCGATAGACCCTGGTTCGTGTAGGATCTCTGGATCTAGCTATGAACTGCAAGTCGCCCCCAACGGTTACTTCTGGCAACCCACAAACAGCGAAAGTCCACTCACAGCGAAAGTAGTGATCGCATGTAAGACAATTTATTAGCGAAAGCAGTGAGGCTGTCAGAGAGTCTAGGTTGAGAACGAATGATGACAATTTGCAAAGGTCAAAACGTTTTCAAGACAGGAATAACGCCGGGTCAAACAAGTATATTTAAATGTAATACAATTATAATCTTGTTTACCCCCAATCCGTCTTAACAAATTGAAGACCTTTAAGGAGACTTCAGCTGTGAGATTATCGTTAAGGATGTTCTATTGCAGGTCTAATGTGATCACATAGAGGGGATATTATATCAAATACGACATTTTTATCATCCTGAAATCTATGCCCGACGATGCAAGGTGTGGTGGGAGTGGTAATATGATATGGCCAGGGTAATTATCATGGTAGCCTAAATGAAACCACCAGCATCATGCCAATATAACAGCACTATATACATATTGCTCACTATATGTCCAAGACTGTCCTCTCTTCTTTTTCAAAACATTGCAGCCTCATATTTCTTTACCTCAAGTAATCCTACATATATTTGAGTAAAGTATCCTACATTGAGTAAAATCGACCGTGACACCGCGTGACATCTTTAAACTATTTGGAATTAGAAGAGTGAACCAATGATTGTGTCCTTCCATAGACCCTCCTGTGAAGGATCTGTGGTCCTTCAAAATAAAGAGAAATCCGACGTTTATTTATAACTTGTAACTAATTGATTCATTGAAAGTATGTATCTATCAAAGACAGACGTTTAGAGACGCGATATGGAGTGCAGTGATATTCACTTGATGCACGTGCACCATATAAGCACCTGCCAATTTAATTGTTTATATGTACTTCCAGTCGGAGTATGCTGCCAGCGGGAGTTGGACCAAGGTTAAGTTTTCACTCCTGTTGACCGTTTGTTTGCAAGGTATCTAAACTAAGCTCCGAAACTCTCAGGTTGGAACAGACGTAGACACGGACCTATTCGAGTTAAATTATGTAAGAAAACCGATGGCTTTTGATTTTTATTGATGGAGATTTTATTGGGCCTTGATAAAATCAAAACTTTTATTGTGTGTAAACGCCATTTGCAGTGAGCAACAGTTTAATTCAATTGCATTTTAATTAAATCGATACTGTCATAAGAATAAGGATTAGACGGAACACACAGAAGTTAATTAAATTACGTTTTTTAATTAAAGAGACGCTTCAAGATCTGAATTCCAACAAATTGTAGATGGCACGCCTACTAGCTAATTAAAATCGCATTTGTAATTAAATTGACGCTCTTACTTTCTAGTAGCCACATTGGGGAAAATATTGTGGATGGCGCATTCTCGCTAGGCTAGAGTACAATTTTTCTGCTTACGGACGGTGCCGTAAAAGAGGCAATGGTTTACGACGATGGGACCCCATTATGAGTAACCTAGACGAACCAATTACTGGTAATCGTGGCATGATCATATACTGATAGGTATCGTATAATATATTTATTCAAAGCAAACAATAACTACAAAATATCGATGCATAGTCAGTATTCCTTCCTGTCGCGCTTCTATGTCGTGTACAATACATAAAGCGCCCCCTAATTTTAACCAGTCAGATGCTGTGAAGATCTACCTAGCCTAGCTTAGTTGGTCATGTCAGCAATAACTTACATCAACTTAAAGGGTACAAGATGGCGAAGTATTAATGTTGTTGGTAGTTCTGCAGGTAGTTTTATCCATTGTGACTACTTTTGTCCATGGTTGAAAAGACGTGAAGAGCGTATGGTTGACAGGCAACGCAGACACGCAGTACGAGGTGAGTAGGAGCGATTGCGAAGATGAAAAGACAGTCTTTGCGTTAGTAGCATATGGAACAAATGTCGACAGTGAGACGTCGTTATGGGAGTGATTCACCGGGCAGATACATATGCGTTCATTCATTCCTATGAAGTTAACTTTACCAAACTTGTCTATTGTTTTATGTATCACCACATACATAGAATGCTCACGGATTGCTTGCCATGTCTCTAAACTTGGTGAGAGATAATGTCCAACTGTGATAGTATTATTATCTAGTTATCCAGTGATTCAAGTGTTCGTGTGCCTACGTACAAAACTCGCAGTTGTGTTAGTGAACCCCAAGGCGATATTCTCCAACTCCCGAGACAAATTAATAGTGCGCGCTTATACATTAACCTTTCGTCTGCAATACTTTGCATAAAATATCACTATTATATGGTTATTAATAGACAAAAAAAAAACAGTCATATAATTCCAGTGAAAGTACACATGTATTCTTGATTATATCTGTCTCTATGTGGTTGGTGTCTGATCAACTTCCTTTTTGTAGGTGAATCTGTTTATTGGGACATGTCCATTTGTTTATATGATAGCTATTGATGTTTCGATTCTAGCTATTGTACACATATTCATACCAAATTCTCTATCCATTCAAGGACATTTTCATTATTTTTGTATGTATGTATGTATGTATGTATGTATGTATGTATGTATGTATGTATGTATGTATGTATGTATGTATGTATGTATGTATGTATGTATGTATGTATGTATGTATGTATGTATGTATGTATGTATGTATGTGTGTGTGTGTGTGTGTGTGTGTGTATGTATGTATGTATGTATGTATGTATGTATGTATTTGTGTGTGTGTGTGTGCGTGCGTGCATGCGTGCATATGTGCGTGCATGTATGTATGTATGTATGTATGTATGTATGTATGTATGTATGTATGTATGTATGTATGTATGTGTGTGTGCACTCATGCATGCATGTCTGTCTGTAATGTGTGCATATATAACAAAACTCAACTCAAGGGTTCCAATGGTTCTTACTTTTTATATTATTATTAATATGGATATTACTGATAATTTATTTATTTCAAATTTAGCCAAAATTTATTTTTGTATGGTTCATAGATATGAACATCATATTTTCCCATAGTTTTCAGTTGTTGATGTTTATAACTTGTTAAAACGGTATCCTATTATGATAAGGCATAGTAGATGAAGGATAATGTCTGCTAATTATAGTGTACTCAGAACATAAACCAGTCTAAATCTTTTCAAAAGCTCTCTTAGCAGCAGTCAGATAAAGTAGTCATAGGTTTGTCTGTCTAACTTACAGTAATTCATTTCAGCTTTGACCAGACTTCCTCACTGCAGTGGTGTGTGATCGAGATTGGTGTGTACTTGATTCGGTCTGCAAATGTCCAGGGAATAGTCAAGTTGACCTTTCAAATGACCTTTCAGCCATGGATTGAACCCCAGTTTTACATATACATGATATTGTTGTCCAATCAAAGTGACTCCAAGTGAAGAGAAAAGAGGAAAGTGAGAATGGCTAAACAACCTGTTATATAATGCTATAGGGTTGCGAGAAGGGATAAGCTACCCTCTGACGGTGTACTCCATTGTGTGGTTTCAGGTCGTTAATATATGTATGGGATGCAGAATGATTTGCAAAGTCTTATCACAACTCAAGCAGCCATTACATAACTGCACTAGGCTTACATTCTTCTAGGAACATGAACACAAAGACTCAGACTCTCTAAATCAGACCCTGGGCCATAGGCTATTAACTGAACAGCTGTTTGTAAGATTGCATATACATGCTGGGTTCCAACACAACAACTCTATACCTGATAAGCTAGTCAGTGAAAAATTTGAATTTTGTTTTGGATTTCATATCAATGCGGAAAGTGCAATGCGGATAATGTCCCTTATAATGAAGCTAAAACAGAAGTTAGTAATTGTGTTCTTTGCGTGTGTAATGGCTGTCGTGTGGATGATCTTATCCTTGGACTCCAATGAAGCCATCGCAAGTAACGTACAAATGTCAATACAACAGAGGCATGCTCAGCCCCATTTTGAGAAAATTCTTGTGGAGGATGACGACGGTAACATGTTTATACCTGACTTAAATGCTAATGTGGTTGGTGGGAAGAGAAGACTTGATAGAGACCTCAACTTTCCTGATAGTGAGGATGAAGTGGAGGATCATGGATTTGAAAATATAGAAGACATCTGGAGACTTGCTGAAGGCTGGGTGAAGTCGAGAGAGATTTATCCACCTATTGCTCCAGATTTAGGAACTGTCTTGCATGCAATGGCGACAGCAAAAATTACACGTGCTGATGTTGGTTATAAAGGAACACAACTCAAAGCTATGTTAACTCTAGAAGGTGGTCAGCATGTGGTCTTTAAACCAATGAGGTAAGTTTGTTTTTGAAAAGTGGTAGGGTCATCAACCCTACTTGCTAAAGCCATGGATGTTAGTAGTTTTAGATAAGTATTTCCGGAGCTACACTGGTATCTACTTGTGGGAGCAATGTGTGTTTTGTATACTTTACACAATCACTGTCAGTATGACAGCACTGAACAGTTTACTGAAGCAATGTCATGTCGAGATGTGTCAAAAAGGAAGTTTTGCCAGACACGTGTCAAGAAACCAACCGCAATGTTATGTTTGACTTTTCTATAGTGTTTTTTGAAAAGGCCTTTTGTATGGTTTCCTCAGACTAATTTGCATTTGGTGTTTGTGTAAGTTTGCTGATTGTAACAGCCTTTAAACTTTATGCAGTGACTCTTTAATGGTCTGTGCTTTATCAGTGTTTCAAGTCGTCCCATCTCTGCAGATTTTATCAGATGAAATATTAGGTCCCTGTGAAGTAAGCAAATCCAACTTTTTCCCACATGTTCCAAGTCTGTGGTAGTAATTACCCAGCTAGAGTTCATTGCCCTTTGATGGATGACATTGATTGCCTAAACATGTTTACAATGGAAACACAAGTTCACATGTTTTTTACAAAATGTAAGAAGTCTAGCTGTTCCAAAATAGCAGGAAAATCCAAGCACAAAGATTGCACTCCCGAATGTTAATCTGTTAGTGTTCATTATGTTTATTGTTTATAAGAGAAAGTAAACTATGGACTTGTTAATTATATGCAGTTATTCATTCTACTTGCTTTCAAGTGTGATAACACTGACTTTGTGAAATTGTATGTTGTGAAAGATTTTGGGATGACTACATACAGCATGATGAAATTCCTGCAGTTGGTGATATAAATGTACATACTTAGGGACTCTTTCTGTAGCATGATTATTATCCTAACTTTATCCAACTCCTTAACTTCTTGATATATTTTCCAACTGTATGATAGGTCCACTGAAACTGCAGACTTGTGAGACCTTTAAAATGAAAACACAAAACAAAGGTTTTTGATAGATAGGGACAATGCAAAACCCGTGTTTAGTTTCTCGTAATACATTTGGCAAAAATGATTTCTTGTTTTTGTTTTGTGAGTGTCTCCATCACAGACTATACATTTGTAGATGTAATACACTGTCATTGTCATGTTGTACTTTGACACAATTCCCTGAAGACTCATTGCATGTACATATATGGTGAATATTTGAATGCACTTTGCCTGCATGTGGTCATTAACTTACTGGCTAAGACCATAGACCCTAATTGCATTCCAGGACAGTATTAAGAATATTTACATACATTTGTATTCTACATTGTATGTAATGTAAATTTAGTGCATTCTAGTACCACTCTGGGATTCACAAGTAAAGGACATGTGAAAGTCAAATTTAGAATGCACAAAACATACTTAGCATACAATCCAGACCTAATTCTTGGTCATTACCATATTCTGGAAGTTGTCCTGTCCCAAGTCATCATACAACTAGTAACACTGAAGTAAAGCACTTTCTCTATGTGCTACACTCATTTATAGCATTCATATCAAGTGTAAGAGTATACTGTTTCCACTGGTTTATTTACAAGCCGAGCATATGGCCTTTATAAAGTGGTCAATTAGCAAATGAAACAGTATACTTTTACACTTGATGTGGATGCTATAAATGATTGTGGTACATACAGAAAATGCTTTACTTCGGTGTTATGGGTTGTATCGTATCACAAATGACATCAGCTAACTCTGGATAATAAAAATGTGGCTTATTATGATATGATCAAAAGTAAAATTGCAGAAAAGAATTTAAATCAGAGATCCTCGGATATTAAAGCATGTACATGCTGCAAATACAAAAAAAATTGTTGCTAGACTTCCATGGTATATGACAATCTCTATGATTTCTAGGCAATGTGTAACATGGAAGTACTTAGTATAGTGATAAGGTGGAACAGAATGACTTTCCATTGCGATAATGACAGTACTGAGTGAAAACTTGACCACTAGGGACTTTACATATACAAAAATGTAACAGTGTCCCCTTAAGAAAATAATAGGAGAGTCCAGGGACGTTTGTATGTGAGAAATATTGCAATGTTATGTTGAATAATTTCAATTAATTTTAAATCTGTGTGATAAAATGATATGTTGTTCATGTCTTGGGAGATATTTGTAATTTCTTGTGAAAAAGTTAACATACCTGTTTATTCAGTGGTTATGAAAACTACTTTATTCTAAAAGTTTGATGTAATTCATTCTGCTATCAACATTTATGTTTTCAAAGAAAGTAGAAGGTACTTGTATGGATGAAAAATGAAAATGTAACAAACACAGACACATGACTCGCTGTGGTCACTATAAAAGAAAACATGTATGTTTTAACACTCTTCTTAGGTGTGCAATTTGACACATAGCAATTTTTTGTGACCCCCCCCAATTCCTATTGCATACTATGGGGTGACTCACAAGGAAACCCAATTTTGATCCACAACAAAGAGTTTTGTCAGTCAACTGTCATTAGAGGTAGAGCATACTGTTCTTCTTTATACATAGTGACCACAACGTTCTTAGTCTCGAGGTACAATGTATCTGTGGCTTCAAATCTCACTATCTCTCTTCACCCCCCAGTCCAGTATTCAGAGAGAAGAAATTCAAAGCCATGGATAGTATCTAGTCTACAACATACAAGTCTATGGGTTTATTACTTGTTTAAAATGATGTCATGATAGTTTTAGTGTTTATGTTTACAAAAACGATATTTATTATTGGATCACAAGTGTAAAATCATGTGATTCTCTATGTAGACAAAATATTACATTCGTGCACAGATTGTTATTTTATCTGTCTATGCAGGCCTTCTTATGTAAGCCATTACTAGCAATATCAACAGTTGCAGTGTCTGTATTTATTTTGTGCACAGTAATTTGATAACAGTGTTAAAGTGACTTTATCCTCAGGCAGTACCAAAAGTAATGAATAAATGTTTACATACTAAACGTAGACATACAAATAGAGGTACTTGAGATATACACCAGATCATTAGGCCAAGAATTGGGGTGTATTTTAAGATGAGAACTTAGGTAAAGTTTAATAGGGAATGAACCTCAAAAGGTGGCTGTGAGAATACTTGACTTTGCTGTTCCTCATAATTCAGACATCCCTGTGGAAGTAGCAAAAAGTCAGGCTCCACTGACATTGAAAACTTTTGTAAACTTTAAATTTAATGGGATTGCACATGTACTGTTACATTGTACATGTACCACAAAGGTGGCTTCGAAAATTGGCACGACTTCACTGTTTGTCGAAGTTTAGACCAACCGCTGTGGTATTAGCTAAAAATCTTGCTGAGATCAAAAAGCTTAAGTAAAGTGGAAAGAACCTCAAGTTACATGTAGTTAAGTATTTGTTAAACTCCGTTGAAGCAAAGTTCAAACCAACCGTTGTGAAATAGCGAAAATTTGGTTTTGCTGAGATTGTAAGTTTAATAGGAATGAATCTCTAAGTTGCGATTACATGTATTCTCTGAAAGCTACTGACGCAAATTTCAAATGAACCCTTGTGGAATTAGCAAAAATCTGGCTTTATTGAGATTGAGAATTTAAAGTATGTTTATATAAAATGGTCACAAACCTCAAAGTTGCAAGTATTTGCTGAAATCTACTGAAGCAAATTTCAGACCAACCCTTGTGGAATTAGCGAAAATCTGGCTTTATTGAGATTGAGAATGTAAGTAATGTCTAATGGCAATTACATGTACCTCAAAGTAGTTATGGGTATTTACTGAACTGTATTGAAGCAAATTTCAGACCAACCCTTGTGGAAGTAGTGAAAATCTGGCTTAAAGTGGCCATATGGATGAGGATTGGTTATTCATGTTGGATTTTTAATTTATAAAATTTTTATCATGGTGTCCTACTTGAAAAATCAATGTGAAACAACATAGACCAAGTCTGTGTTTGTAACTCAATACATTGCAAAAAGCTATAAAAAAAAATGTATAAACAAATAATTGTTGTACATTTTTTAATCTCAAAATTTGTCTCTTTTTGCAATATTTTTTTTACAGGTATCCAAGAGATCATATTATTAGTGGTTCACCATATGGTGGCTATGATAGACATAATGCAGAAATTGCAGCTTTTCACTTAGATAGGTAAGTGATATAACCCTTATATGTACATTGATTGAAATTGTAGATTTCAGAGGTAGAAATATACATGATGCAGAAATTGCAGCTTTTCACTTAGATAGGTAAGTGATATAACCCTTACATGTACATTGATTGATATTGTAGATTTCAGAGGTAGAAATATACATAATGCAGAAATTGCAGCTTTTCTCGGTAAGTGGCTTAACCCTACCTTTGAAATTGTAGGTTTCAATGGTAGAATGTCAATTTTTTTATGGAATTAAAATTCTGTAATGCAATGTCTGTTGTTGATTATTAAGATGCTACATACACATAAGTTGGTAAGTACCAGTCACCTTGTCAACATCATTTCACTTCAATTCATTATTCATGTCATAAGCAGTGAATTGCATTACTAAGTTAGGGTACATTTGAATGAATAATAATTTGTTCCCAATTTTTGTTTTAGTGCTTTCCCACTCTGTGTTCAATGGGCTTACAATTATTACCCCTAGCACAGATCTATAAGTTACCTATAACAGTACAGCCCTTTATACTTGCTCAGCTCCCCTGGGAGCATACATGCCATTACAGCCTCTATAACTGCATAGGATTAAAGAAGTCACATGCAACTTCTATCCTCCAAGTCCTATACAGCTTGGTTGACTGAGACACAGTCATGATTCAGTTCATGCACAAGGACTTTAGACATTCAGAAACAAACTGCACAGTGGCAGAGCTCAAACCTGCACCCTACAGATTTCAAGCCAAGCACTCTAACCATTCAACTCCATCATGGGTATTCTTCATATGTGACTTTACACATACATAGATGTACTGCCCTTTGAGGTTGGTTTTTATTAGATGTTTGGTCTAAAACAGAAATTACTTGAAAGGCTCTAAACTGGATGATGATTGAATGACATTCTATACTAATCTATTTGTACATTCTTTCCTATACAGTTGACATAGTTTAGTTGGAGTCCTTGTAACATGTTTATATCAAGATCTGTGATTTTACTTTGCTGTTTAACAAACCACTTATAATGCTAGTAGCAGCAAATGATTAATTTAGCCATACCCCAATATCAGTTATCAGCATACCTTTTTGTAGATATTTACATAATATTGGCTATATGTAAATTATGTCACTCTTGTGATCATCTCAATGAAGGGCACATTTACATAATGACTTCATTTGAATATAGTCAATTAGGCTGATGTACATTATCACTCCCCATTGTGACCAATCAGTTTGAGTGTTCATTTACATAATGACTTCATTTGAATATAGTCAATTAGGCTGATGTACATTATCACTCCCCATTGTGACCAATCAGTTTGAGTGTTCATTTACATAATGACTTCATTTGAATATAGTCAACTAGGCTGATGTACATTATCACTCCCCTTTGCAACCAATCAGATTGAGTACATTTTTTCAAACCAATCACTTTTAGTGTAAAATATTTGAACCACATTAATCATTTGCCAGTGCTTGCAATACATGTACAAGCAGTTAGTGACAGATCACCCAGATGTGGTGATGTAAACAGACGAGGGTCATTGTAAATTGTAAAAGCTCTTCAACTTTGTACGCACTGCTTTTATCTTCTTACCATGTCCTTCTGCTTTTGATGTAGAACCCATCACTGTAGTAACTCTGATAAAATTTGTTCAAATTCAATAATTTTGGAGACAAATCTCATTAAGAAGCCTCATGAACTGGGATAGATTTTGCTAAGATTTACTAACTTCTAACAAATATACATGTACTGAGGCAAAAATCAGTTTCCTTTTCCAAAATTTGAGCACCACGTGTCAAATTTGATTATCAAGAAATTGACTTTAAGTATATATGTGGGTTTTTGTAGATCTCAATAGTATGGCTTACAGGCCCTGTGAACGTTGGGCTCTTTCACCATACAATCTTGCTCAGTAAAATCTACATTCAGGCCATAACGATTATTATACAAATGATATTCAAAATTATAATAGCCATCCTGCTAATCTATGCTATATCATGCATCCATTGAGAAAACTTAGTTTACACCATATGGTTCTTTGGTTGCCATGTAATATAATTAGACATTAGAGAAACTCACTTCTCTGTAGTTTCTCATTTGCAGTCTGCAACATATGTTCATGTGCAAATACATACACTGTACGCTTATGCATTGGAGAGATAAGAGAAACTGTGTATATATCTGTATACTGAGTGTACAAACATGGACACTTTCATATACATGAATGTGTGTCTGTGTCTGTGTCTGTGTCTGTGTCTGTGTCTGTGTCTCTCTCTGTGTGTGTGTGTGTGTGTGTGTGTGTGTGTGTGTGTGTGTGTGTGTGTGTGTGTACATGTGTTTATATATACAGATGATACAGCATGGTGTATGGTTCCTTGGTTACTATATCATACAATTATATGTAGTCAAACTCACTTATCGGTGGTTTCTCATTTATATATAGTCAACAACATATGGTCATGCACCCTACAGGCAAATATAAAGAGAAACAGAGTATGTGTTTATATGTGCAAACATGGACACTTTTGTATGTGTGCATTGGTGTGTATGCATACATTGTTCATAACTTCCAAAGTATGCTTACCAATACCATTCAATTGAATTTCATAGCACTATTATTCTGACTCATAATCAGGTCAGAAATAATTTGAAAATGTCTGAAATTTTGTAAATTTGATCTCAAATGCTCCATTAAGACCATCAAGTACATCTACTGTACACTTGATATGCAGAAAGAGTTGACATGTGATATTTGGCCTCAATTCAGCTGTCATCAACATAACAAATTCCCTCCTAAGCCAAGTATTCAGACATAATATGTAAACACTTTGATGACAGGATTTAAAACGATTAGACTTTGGTATCTATTTTTAACACAGTTTCCTACTTTGGAAATCAATTTGAAACTGCTATAGACCAAGTCAGTGTTTGTCAGTCAATACATTGCAAAAAAGCTAAAACATGTGTAAAAAGGTTTGTGTATGTACAATAAGAAACAGTTTACACATTTAGTAATCTTTTGCAATTTATTGAATTACAAATAAGGACTTGGCATATATTTTTTCACATTGATTTTTCAATTAAGAAGCCATGATAAAATTGTTTTGTAAATTAAAAATCCAAAATAGATACTCAATTCTCATCCATATGACCACTTTAATACACATACATTTTATTGTGTACACTGACATCAGTTTTACCATCAACTGTGTTGACGCCAGAAGACACTTTTCAAGAAGGTATACATTAATATTAATTTTATACTAGAATAATTTAATTAAGATTATATTTATGTCAGTATTTTCATCTGAGTGAAAAAGCTTATAAATTCTCTCAGCTTGTGTCTCTTTGAAGAACTCAAGTCAAGAATTTCAGTTTTATATAGTTACCGTACAATGTGGTTGTTTATTCAGTTTTGTATAAAAACCGGCTACCAGGAGCTGTCTATTTTATTGAGGTATTGTCAATCATTGTTAGTTACTGGTAGGACATTCTGCATGTTTAACGCAGTATATAATTGACCCAATAATATGACAGAACCCCATGATGTAGAAATTCAAGTACGGCATCCTCTACTCCATGATTGATTGTGGTGTTCTCTGCAGTCTACTTTCAGACTGTGAGAGTGTAACAAAAAACACTGCAGGCATGTGTTCAAATATTCTTTAGTACCCACACAGGCACTCACATATCATAGAGTTCTGTTTTTATTCCCAATGGGCACATATTTTGTGTGTAAGGAACAACTCGTTTAAGTGGTATACTAGTATCATTTGTATAAAGAAATGCATGCAAAAACGTTTTCTATATTGCACTTCCAGTGTTTTTTGCTAACGTTCAGGAACCCAGGTAACAGTAAGGGAGAAAGGGGTAAAAATGGCAGTGTTTCCACATAGAGTCTATGGTAATTTTGTTTGGGAACCCTGGTAAAATGACATGGGAACCCCGGTAGATTTTACCTATTTACTGCCCTTAACAAAAACACTGACTTCAGTGCAAATACCAGTGGTATGTGCATGCACCAGTAAAGTTATCACTCCTACATTCATATACATTTGTATGTAACAACACATTTTTTTATACTCATTACATTATTTATACACTATTCCTATCATGAATGATTGATTATACAAACATTCCTTGTTGAAGTGAGAACGACAACATAAAACTCTCTTTCACATAATGCTATGATAACTATATAAACCTGATACATGTAGTTGTTGAAGTTGCCCGTTAAAAATCTTGACACTCTTTCTGGGGTGGCTGTAAATAATGATTTGTTTGAAGACATTCTAAGGAAGTTGATAGTGTCATCTAGAGAGAAGAACAACTAATTCTGACATGACTGTTAATTGAAACCACATTACCTACTCATCAGTGGTGAGAAGACTCATAAGTTGACATAACCTCCCCATCGGTGGTGGGCAGTACATAACCTCCCTATAAATGGTGGGAAAGCACATAGCCTTTCCACAGACGATGGAAAATCACATTGCTTTCCCATTAAGGGAGGCAAGTCACATTGTCTCCTCTTAAGTGACTTGGTTTCTGTGACTCTCTGGTACTTACACTATAAATATAGTGTTTCAGGCTTTGAAGGGTTAATGGTGGGAGGCTTCCTAACCTACCAATCAATGGTGGGCAAACATCAATTGGTATCCTAGGTGATATATTTCATCTACATGTACAATATAAACACCTATTTCCTATGAATACAAAAGTGTAAAAGTGCCTGTGTACATGGTACAACTACAAGATGTTGAAAACTTGACATAATTTGTCAGCAATGTTGGTATTTAGTCCAGTATTTAAATACAAGCACAAGACTAATGTGTAAATATGTTAAGAACTTTACATGATTTGCTGCCATGTCAGTTATTTTATCAGGAAAAGTTACTCCCACACAACAAGTATTAAACTTCTGTGTGTGCAGTAGAGATGTGTTTTTGTTTTGTTTATTTGTGTCTGTTCTGTTTGGCTGATGATGTAATATTACTAATAAAATTGCCACGGCGATACGAAGCTGGATCTTGTGTATCTTTCAAATTTGACAACGGCAATCCTTTGTCGCTATCCTTTCAAAACCCTGAGCGCAGTTTCTTCATCAGTTGCTCACTATTTCCCTTTTTATTAAAGCAGGGAAAATGGCTCCACGCAACGAATGTCAAATATAAAAACCTTGACTCACTCATCTACTCATAGTACGTAACTGGGGCATCAAGTGCTTTGATACCAGTATATAGGTTTCTAAATGTGGTAAAGGGTGCCCTATCTTAATACCAGTGACACTGATGTGTATATATTTCTACAGTTATATTTAGCAAAGAGTTATTGACAACAATTACATGTATTTCATAAAAAGTATCACATCAAAGAACTCATTTGATCCATGTTACTCACACCATGATTTGCATATCTATAATGTCATCAGCAATCAGCCGCTACATGTAGATTTCAGATTGTGTGAAAACCTTGATACATGGTTCAATGGCCTGACTTGTCTGTCTGTGATTTGTGAAAGTTTGATGGTTAAATGGTTAGATAATGTGATATATGCAAAAGATGGAGTCAAGGTTTGTGTTACTACAGGATAAGTGAGATTGATGATTATCATGGGACTTAGAGTCTGTGAATGGTTGGTTATTGTATTGCTGAAGCTTGTGGTGATACACAATAAATGCAGAGTAACTTACAAACAACAAGTGTGTTTGATCTTTAGTAGACTTTTTACATCACAATCTCACAAACCCTTGTATTCCTGAAGCAATGGGAAACAGTTAATGTTGTCAGAATTATACACTCAAACTGATTGCCAAGAACAACTGCACTCAAACTGATTGGTCACAGTGGGGAGTGATAACTTACATCAGCCTAATTGACTATATTCAAATGAAGTCATTATGTAACTGTGCCCACTTGAGATGAGCACAAGAATGACATAATTTGCATATAGCAAATATTATTTAAATATCTACAAACAGGTATGCTGATAACAGTCATTAGGGACATGGCTAAATTAATTGGTTTGCCTTGTTAGCTTTGCAAGTGGTTTGTTAGACAGCAAAGCAAAATCACAGAATGTGATGTAAACAGAGTTTTAGTGACGAGGTTTAGAAACTATCTGGTTTTTGAAAAACTTCCAAGAATAGAGAAGTGTAAAATATGCAGAATTATTTTTAGAATAGTTTTTTTATTTTTTGTGAAACATTGGTTTTTAAAATGGTTTTAAGGTCATCTGAAAAAGTCCAACACTGAAATAAAAAATTGCTTCATAAATGATCAATTGTGCAAGTAAATGTTGGATTCATCTTGAAAAAAAAATGAATAAAAAGCATATTATATATAGAATACTAATAATGAAATAAACATGTGACCTTTGACCTCATGAACAGTTCTGGTTCTATGGCACATATGAGGTTGAGAAAGGTCATGGACAGGTCACATTCAACTGACATTTATTGCAGTCATGTTCACATTATTAACTCTTACAGTTGTCGTTAGCTAGTAATTAGTTGATATAGATCAAGTTTAATGTATTGTAACATGACTGGGTATAGATGGCAACAGTAAAACAGTGATACTAAGTTGTTTTTGTGAGCTAGGTCTTAGCTATGTAAGAGTAATTTTGATATTTGTTTACTGACATTTGTGGTGTATCTGACATTTATATGCGTGAAGGAACCACAGGAGTAGACTTCATGAGGTGATGGTGTAATTGCTCAATGAAATGTGGCAATTTGATAAATCAAACTTTTATAGCTAAAACAGAGTCAGTTTGCCATAAGACTAGTCTGGATGCCAACTTGGTCTCTATATGTTTAAATGGTAATGATACCATATAGGAACTAGACTGTGAGTGGAGGTGTAAATCGTAACGATACCGTATAGGAACTAGACTGTGAGTGGTGGTGTAAATTGTAATGATACCGTATAGGAACTAGACTGTGAGTGGAGGTGTAAATGGTAATGATACCATACAGGAACTAGACTGTGAGTGGAGGTGTAAATCGTAATGATACCATATAGGAACTAGACTGTGAGTGGAGGTGTAAATGGTAATGATACCGTATAGGAACTAGACTGTGAGTGGAGGTGTAAATGGTAATGATACCATATAGGAACTAGCCTAGTGGGTGGAGGTGTAAATCGTAACGATACCGTAGAGGAACTAGACTACAAGAAGACATAACATACACATTTGATGATCAAAGCTATTTCACAAATTGAGGCCATTATTTTTCTCACTAGATCCAGGCATATTTGCAGCTGACCACAGCAGGATTGTGATTTAGGAGAGAGTTTTGTTTATATTAATTCAGTTTTCTTAAACACATTGTGAAAGTGCTGTTACATGTTATCTATTAAGTAAAACAACCTCAATTTGCAATATGATCAACTTTGATCTAAATGTATGTTTAATACATCTCAGGCCACTTTAGGTAGGCTTAGATTACATTTAGTCTTCTAGTGAATGCATCCTGTTTTAGCTGTAATTTGTCAGAATGTTATGCACAAGTAAGTCTGTTAGTCACTACTACTACATGTATTTTGTTGAGATCTCTCTTGTCCTCCCTCCCCCAATTTGCATTAAGGTGGCTATTGTTGAATGTCAGCAAAGATGACTTGTACTCTTTGCCGTTCACATACATCCCGGGAATGTATGATATATTTACCAGCATCTCAACAATGTTGGTTGATGCATTTACCATACTTGTAAGTTGTAGTACATACATGTAGCTTTTATGATTTGAAGAATGGTAGCCTTGTGTTAATTATGACCCAGATTCCTTCAGGCAAATTGTACAAGTGGTCTAACTCAAACTATTGGAAAGTTCATCTGTCAACCCCTCCAAATTTTGTCATCTGTGCATTTTAACAATACTGATGTAAAGAATTGCTGCCTTGTGTGAGTTTGACCCATATTCATACTGCCAAGTATTGGTCAGCAAAGTTGAATTCCTAACATGACCCTCTAATTGGTAGTGGAAAGTGTCAACTTACTCAGGTTCCTGTGGGTGTCTGTACATGTAATTCATACTGAACTCTCAAAAGTAAATGAACTGAAGAGTAGTGTGGTTTGCACAAGAAAACTTGAAATACTTGCCTGCCAGCACACATGTGATGTAGTGGGAATGTCTTCTCCGGATGTGGTTATTTGGTAGGCATTGTAATACCAGTGGTATTCAAATTTGCAGGTACACTAAAAGAAAACGTGCATCCCAGTGCTCTCAAAATGTGCAGGCACAATACACTCAAAATGTGCAGGCCCAATGCTCTCAAAATGTGCAAGCACAATACACAATCAAAATGTGTTTATTCCTTGGTGTATGTTACAAGGAAAGAATTTATGTATCAAGTACCTATTGATAGCAATGACCCATGGTTTTATATAGACTTGAGACAGCATCATAAAAAAACATTAATTGTTGTACAAAACGTGTACATGGGGTATGTTCTACTTTGACATAGAATTTTTATAAAAATTTTGAAATGATGGAAAGTAAGTGTTTCAAGACTAAACTGAAAGATCTTTGAATTTTCATCCTCAACTTCAAGATATCAGCATTTGGGTCTTTCTGAATCATAACTGAAATTATAAAAACAAAACTACTGTGAAATATAAATCCTGGCATGAATACCAGGGGCTATGCTGCACTTGATACATATGTGTACACATAAAAACAAAATAAACTATACTAATTGACAATAGAGGGCAGAAATCTCTTGCACGAGTTTCTTGCTAAATGCACTGTTTCATAGACTCTGTTTATGACAGTACATACCTGGTTATGTCTTCAAGTAAACTACAATTGATACATGTATTTAGAGACCAGTGTTTTCAAAAGTCATCTTAGAATATTAATTACCTTCTATTATTGAAGGTTAAGATTATGAAACATTTTCCTACATTCACAGAATAGGGAACTTGCAATCCAGACTGAGCATGCTCAGACGCAAAGGACTATGGGATTTTCTGTGGTTATTGTAATACCTAATCTCGAGCTACCGATAAAGTAAACCCCCCACAATGATCAAGTAGACTATGAATTGATCATCTGTGGTTAAAAACAACGTAACATTAGTGTTTACAATACTATTTGAGTAGTATTTATTATGACATTTCCCATGATGCAATATTCAACATGGCGGATTTGCAAGTTCCCTATTCAGCTTCTCTAAATTTCTCAAATTGGTGGAATGACCTAACACAGCTTTGGTTTTGTTTCTTTGTGCCTCTGTTAAACATAGAATTTATATGAGTTACACCATATTCTGGTTATCAGAGACATAAAGATTTCGTGATTTAACCACTAGGAGTGCTGTTCGCAATCTGTATTGAGGTTGGAAATGAGGACAAGAATTGTTTAGTATTGTATCGTACAGACAGCAGACATGAAGTAACAACTCATTGTCCATACTGTTCTAACTGTACTGTTTTATTAGTGACTACCAGTTATAAAAACATGCCTTACCACTACTGTAATGCTCTTTAAGAACACACGATTCTTTGACACATATTTGGTGCACCCTCTTACAAATCCTTACGTACAAAATGAGTAGAACATTGGTAATCACAATATAATATATTGTGGTAACTATCAGTGTTATGCTAGCTCTTAGAATGCAAATCAGTCCCTACAAATAATGAACTTTAATTCATTCATTCTTTCAATTAATTTGAGTTTCCATACATTCTACCACAAGTTAGACAGAGATAGTTGGTAAAGTGACTTAGTGAATTGGTAGATTTACACACTTTTTTTTCTTTCCGTAGAATTTTAGGACTCAGAAGAGCTCCACTGGTTGTTGGACGGTATATCAATTTACAAACAGAAATATTACCTGTTGCCTCTAGCAGACTTAAGGAAACATTTTTCCTGGATTCAGGTATACCTTATTTCCTTCCTTGTTAGTCACAAGTTCTATACATACTATACATGTGTGTGTGTGTGTGTATGTGTGTGTGTGTGTGTGTGTGTCACATGGTGTACATTGCTTGAATGTGCTGTGTTCACCTTGTGATCTTTTCCCTAAGTGGGCATGCTGACCAGACAGCATTGTGAAATGTATTTATTTAACTTTCTGGTTTGGGGCAGAAGACATACATTTGTATGTTTAATGTGTTTGTTCCAAAGGTACTCTTTTGTTATGCAATCAGTTGGATTGACCCCAATTTCTGACTTGGATTGTTTTCAGAAAACAACACTTGTTTCTATGGTGTATGCCACTACTGCAACAAAGGAGAACCAGCATGTGGTAAAGATGCTATGATAGAGGGATCAGTAACGCTATGGTTACCAACATCATGGCCATTACAAAAATCTAACCATCCATGGCAGAGGACTTACAAAGAAGGCAAGAAAGCAAGGTCAGAGTTCATGATGACAAGTATATGGAGAACATATTGTTCATGGTTTCATGAATGAATAGGACAGTACAATATAGTTAATTTTGAATGTTAAATTGAAAATGAATGCAATGTTTCGATCCGTCTACTAGGGATCTTGAACATGCAGAAGACAACACAAACACACAGAACATTGCTCTGGAAATCAGTGCTATATTAAATTTGATTGATTGATTGATTGATGCAATGATAATTGCATGATCACAGTCCATAGTAGATAGATCAAAACATCGCATTCATTTCCAATTTACCATTCCAAAGTAACTATATTTTTACTGTCCAGCAATTATAAAGGCTGATAATTAAAAAATCTAACTTCTGAGAGAGAACAATCTCATATTGCATTTTATAAACATGAACTGCCACATGTTACGTATGCCACTAAAATCCCTACTACTAATGTCATAGTTCCGTAATTTTGCTGCTGTTTAAAAAAACATGTATGATAACATTTACACAGTTTCCTGTTTTAAAGTTGGAAATGTGAAGTAGTAAGAGGCTAAGTGAAACCGGGGGATAGACTGTAGACTGACTGACAATGACATGATAGTGACTCTGTAATATAGGACTGAAACAGACCTGATTCTCTTAATGGAACTCAGTTGAATGGTATGGATGGGTCTATGTGTGTGTGTCAAGAAAATAACTTGGAACAACTCACAGTACACATATATGTAAACAAAGGGAGCGATACAGAGACACATATACATAGAGGCAGGCAGACAGACAGGCAGACAAACAAACAAAAGACACAGACAGACAGACAGACAGACAGACATACCCACACACCCACACATACATATACACAGATCAGATGACACAATGATTACCTATTGTTATTGTTATTGTTTTACAGATGGGAGTATGACAACAGTTATTGTCAGGATGTTGTCCAGAGAGTACCATACAATTCTGGTCCGAGGTTTCTAGATATTATAGATACCAGTGTATTGGACTTCCTTATAGGAAATGCAGATAGACATCATTATGAAACATTTAAACAGGATGGTAATGATGCCATGCTGTTAAACTTAGACAATGCTAAAAGGTAAATATACATATACTAATACATAACAATGTAGTGCGCCATCTATGTTTTAGTATGTTGAAACTTTTGTTTTTAGGGGCATATTTCTCAGTCATGCATTTTTTTGTCACCTGAAGAATGAAAAACATTGTTATAAAGTGAACACAACACTATGAGGTTTGAATGTGTAACAGTAATGCATCAGTCATCTTAAATGTATTCGCCATGGGTATATTAACATTAATACTGTTTGTAAATGTGGGAATTATGATTGGCAAGAAGGTCATTAGGCTATGTATGGAGTTTACATACTATGGTATATAGTACAGTTTTTAATGTATGACTGTCTGTTAATTTGTCCTATATCAAAGATGTAAAATGTTTGTTTGTATTATTGTTTACTCATTGTCTGTTTGTCTGTGTTAAAATATTATGCAATTTTCTTTTTAGTTTTGGTAATGCCTTTCATGATGAAAAGAGCATCCTAGCCCCTATATTCCAGTGCTGCAAGTAAGTTATACTCAATACCCTTGTCTCTCATTTTGTACCTGGCTAAAAAGGTTTTGTGAGAATGTCATAGCGATAGTGAATAATTCATTGGTCTGTTTTCATGTATAACTTGGGATCAGTTTGACGTAATGACCATTCAGGTACAAGTCATATACAGGTAGTTGTAGCCAAACTGATTTCAAATTATCTTCTTTGAAATAATTGTCATCATGCATGATGTGGCCAATTAGCTTCGATGTAGCCTTCTGTCAATGAATACATTATGCATACAGGGGTACCAATTATTTATTTATTATGGAACTAAGTCAACCAGGAAAATGAATGCAAATGTAAAAAATATGTGCAGTTAATTATGAAGTTGATATACAGTGTGTATGTCATAAAAGACAGAAGCCATGTCTTGAACTTGACTATCACTCATATTACATCATTAGAAAGTTCAATCACACTTTACCACACTTCTGGCTAAGATCAACTCTATGGGTTATCTATGCATATAGGTAGCGTGTCTTTGGCTCTGATCTGGACTCTGACAGCTCCCATACTCTCATCTTGTCATCAAGTAGATAATTTATTGGTCACAGTGGGGAGTGACTACATCTGTCAGACTGATTGATTATTCAAATGAAGGCATTATGTAAATGAACACATGTAACACAATGACTGAAGTATAGTGATTTACATATATTTACATATTATATAAATATAAACATATAGAAGTATTCTGATAATAGCTTTATGGGGTGTTGCTAGTTTGATCGGTTTGAATAGCTATTATAACAAGCTGGTGGGGAGGGAGTACAAGAGTTATTGGAATCACCAATCAGCACTGCCGACAAGCCAGCATATAATAGCTGCTGCAAATACTATACTGTGGTTTACTTGTAACACCTTCTTTCTTCACTTTTTTATTCTCTCTACACTAGAATCAGATCATCTACATGGCAGAAACTTCAGACCCTAAAAAGTGGAACACTAAGTAGTCTCCTACGACAGGCATTATCACATGACCCTGTCAGTCCTGTGCTCAGTGAGTTGCACTATGAATCCCTAGATCGACGATTACGAGCAATTTTGACAGAAGTTGACAAATGTTTTAAATCAAAGGGACACAATCAGGTTTTAGTCAATGGTTATGTGCTTTAAGGAATGGTAGCATCATTGTTACAGAAATGTGCCATAGAGGGCAGTATTTATCATGTGACCAAAGTGTGTCAATGTTGGCATGTAGAAACTATATCACAGATCACAGAGGTCCTGCTTGTGCTTACAAGTAGATGTTTACCATAGAGGGTGCTAGTTTCTTATACCTGGGGCACGTTCAATTTGCACAATCATGATTGTGATAAATCTGACATCATTTCTGGAAATGAGGTTGTAAACAAAACACTCAATCACAATCATGATAACTTGCATGTAAACATGTTTAAAAGTTTCACACATTTCCTATAAATTGAATGATTTTACATCGTCAAAATGTTTACAATGATAACAAATTACTAATCTGACTGAACACAATCTATTTACATCATGTCATTTCTAACTTGCCGTCAGCCACACGCATGCGATCCCATCATGATATTACATTGTCTGCCATCTTGTAATCACGTAAATCATGGTTCGGGGCATGATTTCTGTGATTACCAATCATGATTGTGATTGGTAATTATCAAATGCGAAATCATGATTGTGATCAATAAATCATGATTATGATTGTGCAAATCGAACCCTGCTGTCTATCTAGAATGCTAAAACTTTACATATGTGTCGTAGAGGGCGCTCTTTTGTTATAACCGCATCTGTCCTTATACTTGCTAAAAAGGTGCTCTAATGGAAAAATTATTTTTGCAAAAATATATCTGTATCATGCCCATCATGTTTTGATTATGAAACAGAATTCATGAAATAAAAAATTATTCGAACATTAGGTTGTAATCAAAAAGATATTGTTTTGTAGTGACAAGATTAATATTGATAGATTTTATGTTTTTATTTCAAATAACATTATCTGTAACATTTGCTATTCCCTATTTGCTACTGTTTTTAAATTGCTATTTTTTTTTTACAGAATTTATATTTTTAGATTGCTTCATCAACTTTGCGTTTAGGATCTACATAAAAAAAAGTCAGAATTTATTTTCAATGTATGAAATGACTTTGTAAGGGAATTTAAGATGCTAATATATTCTGTTCGTTGATTTCACAAAACGAGCAAACAATGATGGCCCATATCAAATTTTATGATTGATAAAATGGTACAGATGCTGTCCGACCATGCTGTCTTTGCTAAATTGTCCAAATTTGATTTGACAGCTACTCTGATCTAGACTGTGTAAGATATGTCATGTCACGCCGCCTGACCGGCCTCCTAGGGGTTGACTGATGTGTGAGGGCGCCCTATCGAGGCATACCTTACAGGCTAACTCTGATCCCGTTGATTGTTGTTCCTTCATCTATATCATAAGACCATACACTCAACATGGTGGGTGAACCTGTGAAGCCAGTGAGGTGGCTTTGCACCATACATGAGGATCAGAGTTGTTGGATTAAGTAAGACAATTTGTCAAAGTCAGTGAGGGATGTTAGAAAGTCTAGAAATGAAAGAACAACAGTGATAATGATGTAGCAATGGTAATTTATTCAGATTTAATATTGTCATCCTGTACCTCTTCACCTATACGTGTAGGGGTGATTTTCAACGAAAAGAATGAAATCCCTGATTTGTTTATCCATCACTCGACTTCTACCCCTTCATAATCCAGGCAATAATGAAAATGAGTGGGAGATGTTTTGGTGATTGCTGACTGTCATGGTGTTAACATATTACTATCTATATACACACAATATTGGTAGGTTTCTGATGTGTAGTATTATTCCTAAGGTATCTCTTTCTATCAACCTATTTCCTATCTGCCAAACTATGAAGAAAACTAACCATACAGTATCGTAAAATCATGAATCTTGAATGTATATTTCTTAATTTGTTGGTAATGTTGTTCTGCAAGAGAACAAGGAATGAATATTCCTCCCTGGTTGTTGTGGGATATGCCCATCTGCCTTACCTGTAAATGATAGTGTCACTATGGCAACTCACTCCAGTATTAATTGTGAAAATGCAGAGTAGCATTTTTTAGTTAGATACATTTTAGTGAACATTTGACATAAAGCTAGGGAGTCATAATTAGGGGTAAAAGTAGGCTTAGACCCCTTAACTATGTTGCCAATCAGCATTGATTTTACTAAATATATATAAGATTTCCGTACAGTTTTAGTTTCACAGAAATATTCTATGTTGAATGAAAGAATTAAAAAAATAAATTTCTTTGATAAAATTACCAAACCGTTTTGAAGAAATATATTAAGGTAATTAGGCATGAAAAGCTTTCATAAACATCACTTCACATTTTGTCATGATAAATTTTCACCATATTTTCATATGTCACCATTTGCCCGAAATATTTGTTCAAATAAAAAGAGAGCTAACTAATTTTAAAAATATTACATGATTAAAGTAACATTTGCATAAAATCATGTTCCACGCATCAATGAAGTATATGAATTCTGACTTAAGTTTATTAGTTTATCTACATATCATAATTTTTTTTTACAAATTACTAGGTACAACATTTGTCATGAAGAATTTGATCAACTTTTGGAGTTTGTATTTTTTTGACAAAAAAACATACTCCAGTCTCAAATAGCTTTAAGTTGTAATCTTTGTTGCCTAGCAACTTTACATAATGTATAGTACCACCCATTTCACGTTAGTGTTGACTGGCTCTGTTTGATACAACCAGCAGAACCAAATAAGAAACTACATACATTTGTATGCTACACTTAAAGATAGCAAGATTGAATGAATACAGTTTCTCTAAATGAAATGAAGAAACATACCATAATGCAGACATCAAATGCTGACATCAAAACATTGATGCATGTGTCTGTGTCTAGTTACAATACCTTTCAGTGGTTTATTTCATAATAGACAAAATGTAACAAGAAATTGTGATTTTGGGATTACCCTTATCCATGTACACCATGATAACATCATTTCATGTCAGTCAGATATTTTAAAAATTGACTCATTTGACCTTATTTGAATATAATGCAATGAATTTATTCTATCACATGTTATCCTATGAACAGAGGGTCAGCTCAGGGACTGATATCTTTAAAAACCAATATATACAATTTCTTTCAGAACTTTACCACAAGTCAATTAAGATGTGAATTATGCTTGAATCGTGACAAAGGTTAAAGGCCCATAATTCAGTCCCAAGTTATTGCATTAGTGCTGTCCTATCATTGGATCATAAGGATTATTTGGGATCATTGTTTTGGTTTAGGACCAACTTTTACTGTAGCTTTAATCATGTTTGGTTAATCTTATGTTAATCCTAATCTTATGTTAATCCTAATCTGTCAGTTATCTGTATTGAGATGGACGTATGGATTCATGGTTATTTATATCTCTCTCTCATAAGGGTCTGGTCATTTTTAACTGTCATGGGGAGGAGTTTTAGAGTTGAACATGCATGGGTTTTCTCAAAATGAGGCCCCCCAACCACCACCAGAAATACCACCCCTGCCACCACCACCACCACCACCACCACCAGAAATACCACACCTACCCCCCCCCCCCCCCAGCCAGCTCAAAATGACCAGCCCTAAGGGATTTGTGTGAAGTATTCCTTTAAAATGAAAGGGTATTATTTGATAGTTGTACATTACTTGTGACATGATATACTTCATGGTGCACACACCTCAGTCTCTCTGTATCATAGTCCCCAGTTTTTAAGAGGATGTTATTTCATTTCTCAAAACACAACAAAATCCACACAAGTAATTTGAGTTTGGCATCATCAAATTATGGAATTATAGGTTTTGTAATGTTAAGATCAAAGCCTCGTTTATTTAACTGTTTCCTTGTACGAATGTAGAGACTCTTTTTTCATGTGTGCTAAAAATCAAATATTCGGGGAATCTTGTCTCCTACCCTCCTTTTAATGTTTTCTGTGATGTATTTATCTGTAATTTACAAGTACATATTTCAAAGTCAAAAATAAACTTGATTCTCTTTTTTTCAAACTCTGTTTTGTATTAATGTTGTCAAAAGCAATTTTTGATTTTTCATATGAAATGTGTGATCTATTATGTGTGATTCTGCTTGACTCAGACGGTGACCTGTGATCTATCTGCATATTTGACTTTTTTGTTTCTTTGATATACACCGTGGTCTCTGACCTGTTATGCATGACCCTTTATTTTAACTGACATAAGCATGTATGAGCTTCTGTTTGAATCAATATTCTGCATGACCACCAGGATCTTCAATGCATAGCCACCAGGATCTTCAATGCATAGCCACCAGGATCTTCAATGCATAGCCACCAGGATCTTCAGTGCACGACCACTAGGATCTTCAGTGCATAGCCACCAGGATCTTCAGTGCACGACCACTAGGATCTTTAATACATAGCCACCAGGATCTTCAATGCATAGCCACTAGGATCTTTAATACATAGCCACCAGGATCTTCAATGCATAGCCACCAGGATCTTCAATGCATAGCCACCAGGATCTTCAATGCATAGCCACCAGGATCTTTAATACATAGCCACCAGGATCTTCAATGCATAGCCACCAGGATCTTCAATGCATAGCCACTAGGATCTTTAATACATAGCCACCAGGATCTTCAATGCATAGCCACCAGGATCTTCAATGCATAGCCACCAGGATCTTCAATGCATAGCCACCAGGATCTTTAATACATAGCCACCAGGATCTTCAATGCATAGCCACCAGGATCTTCAATGCATAGCCACCAGGATCTTCAATGCATAGCCACCAGGATCTTCAATGCATAGCCACCAGGATCTTTAATACATAGCCACCAGGATCTTCAATGCATAGCCACCAGGATCTTTAATACATAGCCACCAGGATCTTCAATGCATAGCCACCAGGATCTTCAATGCATAGCCACCAGGATCTTCAATGCATAGCCACCAGGATCTTTAATACATAGCCACCAGGATCTTCAATGCATAGCCACCAGGATCTTCAATGCATAGCCACCAGGATCTTCAATGCATAGCCACCAGGATCTTCAATGCATAGCCACCAGGATCTTTAATACATAGCCACCAGGATCTTCAATGCATAGCCACCAGGATCTTTAATACATAGCCACCAGGATCTTTAATACATAGCCACCAGGATCTTTAATACATAACCACCAGGATCCTCAATACATGGCCACCATGATCTTCAATGCACTGCCACCACGATAGACCCTTTATTCTACTTGACCCAAGGGCTTTCATATTTGACCCGTTGTTCATGACCCTGAGGTCCGTTACGCGTGACCCATTAGTCTTTATGGCCATCGTGATCTTCAATCTGCTATTTGACCCGTTATTCTGCTTGACCCAAGAGTCTATATTTTATTATGTTAGGCCTTTTGATCTTTCTGACTCCATGGTCTGGGATTCTTTTCATTAGTTGTGTATGCTGTCGACATAATATATATTGGGTAGATTTGGTCAAGAACTATACCATTCCCGTTTTGTAGCGATGAATAGCATTTCCATATGTACAGGAAAACAAATTTAAACTTTTCGGTAACTTTCAATTTGAAAGGAGGAAAATGAAATCCCGAAGAACTTTCAATAATATGGCCGATTCCGTCATCATTCTTGTGAAATTGTTACTTTCGTAGTTTCTAATTGGCAAAAACTGTCACCAATTACCTAGTTTCTTTTATGTATGTCTTTCCGGACATCTGATGGTATCGTCCTTACATATACCGTTGTGTGCAGTCAAATGTATCCTATCCGTTACGGAAGGTAAAAATGTATGTAATCCCTACCTATTGAAAGAATTTCATGTACAGTGAACATACTTGTCCATTTTTTCTCCTAATTAAAAAAGATCCACTAATAAGAGAACTATACCACGTCATCAAGTTGTTTCAAGTCTAAGACTTACACTTATTCTGGAGTTGTTACCTCTAAGCTTACGAATTTGATTTGTCATCCAGATGTTCTTTGCCACCGAGTTCAGAAAATAACGAATTTATAACGAGGACAGTCCGTGTATTTGATTTATTTAACCTTTGACCTGTTCGCTGACATATAGACTTCGTCAACACGGACTGGGCTCCAGAAAAAGAAAACGCAATAATGGTGTTACTTTTAGACCATCAACTACCGTTCACCTTGATTCGTAGTCAGCATTATTCTCAAAGTAAATTAGTCTACATATATGAATGGTCCTGTAGTGAAATTTCGACTCGTCAGACAAATTACATTTGTGGAAAGTTAAATTGCATTTTCTTCGTACGACACCAAATGGAGCAATTTAACAAATTTATCGTCGCATCCTGATATGACCTGAATGAAAAGTGTTTCCCCATTAACGTGTAAGACCAGTTAAGTTCACAAGAGATAGAGTGATTTGCGATTAGATTGATCATGAACTTTGCTTCGCTACTAGTTAAAACCTTCGTGTTAATTTCTTCACTAACTAACCCCGCCAATATCTGACTATCCTCTCAAAAACTTAGACTGTTAGATACAGTATTTCTCGTTGTTCAGCCCTATCAGGCTTCTTAACCACGACATGAGTGGTGCTGGCTGATAACGTGGCACGAATGTCTGTATCTAACAGACTATTGAAAACAAAAATGATTTCTTAATCTTGATTTTGGCATTATGTCACAAGTGAAAGATTATTTCTATAATTCTTCTAACATAAAGTAGAAATGTGACAGAAATGAGACAAATCATCAGAATTTCGTTCTGATGATTATATGTCGGGAAAGTGACCGGTGCAAATATGATATCGTATATCTGCTCGGGCAATGTGTAGAGGTCGAGACTCAATAAATACATTACTTTAAGTTTAAAGTGTTGCGGAGAAATTCGATCGGCAATGCGTGATGATAGAGCCTGTTCGTTCAGGAGTAATTACTGCCAAGTAAACAATACGGTTGCACACCCACCAAAACTTGTTAATGCTGACAAGCCTTCTCATCCTCGAATGCAAGTCAACACTAGACACATCATCACTGTTCAACATGAAGCCTACCCACGCTCTTTATTTGTGCATCGAGCACGAACGCTTTCTAATCGAGTCGAGAGCAAACTCTGATATTTGTTTTTAACCAACCAAAAGAAACTTGTTTTCAAGGCACAGTAAAGTGAAAATGTTAAAACTTCAAACCCAAACATTGAGAACGGCAACTTTTAATACCTAAGTTGTTACGGGAAGAATTTAAACTTGTTGACGTCGATTGAATTGAAATAAAGCCAATTTTCTGTGTTTTCATGCTTTGGTTTTACCTGAGATAACTACCATATAATGTGGATTTATTTACTGAGCCAGTCTAGTGTGTCGGGAAAACTAATAACTAAATCAATCACGTGGACAACACAACCTAATATACAAGCATGGAAGTTTCAACTACAGATGCAATGAAAATGAATATTTCAGAACTCGAGTTAGAACATGTTATCTCGAGAAGGCTAACTCTAGCATATAAATAACTGGAGATGTTTTCTGCAAGGACGTAGCAAATATTTACTTAGTCTAGCCCCTATACCGTATAATATCGTTACGATTTATGGTTTAGTTCGAGACCACATTGGCATCTGGACTAATATTTACCCAATTGAAACATAACATTAACGGAACTTTGTTCAAAACCTTGGTTTTTCGTATCCAATCAAAGTCAACTTTTTTCATTAATTTCGCGTACCTAAACATATCAAGCGATCATAAGCTACTGTCAGAAGTAAGAAGAAAATATGCAAATTACTCTGTGACGTAATTTCGTTGGAGTGAAAAAATTAAGTAATGAAGTAAATCAAAGTGTGTCCAAATAACAGACGAGTACGAGTAAGCTTATTGTACGATAAATGAAATCATCTACGCCACTGCACTAAAAATAAAATCGCAATTATAGAATGTTTCCCTTTAATGGGGTTAGGCGATAATCATATTACTATATGCAGATCAATGTATGCAAGTTAAAGTATCATTATTCTTAAAGTGTCGACCTGTTTTAATCCTGTGTGATTTACACCAGTTAATGTTCATTTATCGTCATGGACCACCGCTCTTTATATGAGAGGTTGCGTGACTGTGGGTCTTACACCAGTACGTGTGCGTGCAAGGGTGTCATAAATTCAACTGATAAAACGACGTTCCTATAAACCTCCATATTATGCAGAG
The DNA here is from genome assembly GCF_964340395.1 of Glandiceps talaboti. NCBI lineage: Eukaryota > Metazoa > Hemichordata > Enteropneusta > Spengelidae > Glandiceps > Glandiceps talaboti. Next base: position 6,780,660 of record NC_135558.1, on the reverse strand, counting down.
TTTCAACCAGATTTGAAAATAGACACTCGAATTACAACCGTAACGATTATTTGTTGTCTAAGAGCACAATTTATAATTCTGCGGAGTTAAAGAGGCATAAACTGAGTATATTATCAAGTTATTTTTAGTATGGGGGTTAACTATACGTCCAAAAAATTCAGACCACTATAAAATAGTCGTGCGAGAAGAAGACAACATTTAAATCACTGCCTAGCATGCCTTCTCGAAGTCATGGGAAACATCTGTTGACGTCATTAACATAGTTGTAGAGTATAGTATCCGTAGCATAATAATGATTCCCTCGACCCACTGTAGTGTATGTATGTTAAATTTTGTCGCCAAATAATTTACATATTATACGAAATTACCAGGTTTGGGTTCTGCCAATAGGAAGGGTTGTATAATGTTCTTCAATAATTAGAATACTACATCTAAATATGCATAAAATTACTAACGCTTTGGTGATTCGCTGATCAATTTGTTCAACTAATTATTTTGCACACATTCATCTCAGTGTTGCAATTTCAACAAAATCTTACAGCAAGAGGTTTCAATCAAGCCGTACTTTTACATATTAAACGCCGAGTCAGCTTATGCTTTTAAAACTAACTTGACAAGTGCTATGGAGAGGGTTAATATTCGAGTAAAGGGAGTCTGTATGCCAAGTTAACGTGGTATCAAATCATCTCTTAAAATTCGATGGAGTTGGCAAGACAACAACAGACGATATAAGAGAAACTACGAGAAATATGAGATATAGTTTAAACTAGCTTGGCCAAAGAAATAACTAAACTGAGAAAACAGTGCAGTCATAATACTTTTACAGTGAGGTTTGGTCGTGGAATTCTTCGCTACAATAAGATTAAACCAACTACTTGGCTCAGAGATGAGTGGTCTGAGTACTTGGGTGCTTCATAGCAGTGTTGTTTCGATGCTCGTTGATGACAAACTAGTGTTTTTTGGGTGTGGACGGTTTAAACTTTGATATAGGTCACAAAGTCACACAGGTATTGTGTCTCATTAATCACCATGGTGATAAGGACAGGCCAATAACCTTTGTATCGCTGTCATGATGAACACTGGCAATGTGCTTGAATTTTACAAATCTTTATAATAAAAAAACTAGACTGGATTGAAGTTATTAGACTAGTATATGTTATGGCAGACGTATACTGTGATACAACATGTTTCCTCACTTATCTTATTCGCGACAAAATTGTACACGAATCGAGACATATTACTATTATTAGAGTTGCGTGGTGATTAAGTTGACTATCGTCTCGATAATCAAAACCTCACATGACTTGAATCTAGGCTAATAAACTTCGAGAATGATTTTTTATTTTCTATCTTTTTTTTAAAGAGGTGGATACCAACTAATTTGAAGCTCCATTTACATAAAACTAATCTAGCGTATTAATGGTGATTTTTGCTCTGAAAATAGCATAAATTATCCACACATCATGCGATCTTTGGCTGCATTTTGTCTACCGTCCTGATGTAAGTAGCATTTTCCTGGCTGCACCCAAATAGTATATCATTAAATCATTCATTTGGTCTGCCTATTAAACCACATGTATATGCCAAAGATCTCGCGGTTTCCATAGTGATCATCATAAATAAGTTATGTTTCAGCGTAATAACATGTCTAACTCGTTCTCAAATGAGACAAAAATGTCGTAGACAAAATGTTCAGATCTGACCTTTAACACACTCTCAAAAAGTACCCAGGATTGCGAATCATGAGCACCATTCCGAGCTATAGAATTGCAAATCACGAAGCACCGAGTTCGTCATTTTTGATCATTACATAAATACATCATGATATTTTGTTTGTTCATGACCAACAAGTATTTTAGGATCATAGAACATTTGTTGAACTCCAATGACAAGTTACGAAATGTACTTAAGTTCTTGTGAAAAATTTTACCCCTGCGTTTCCTTTTACAATATATTTGTCCAATCTCTTTGTATGATCTTTTTTCGGTATCGATGTAACGAATTGGACTATGCCCAGTCCCACCCCTCTACGTTGTTAGGATAGCCCCCTAGTCACGTTGAATACTGGTGCTACTACTTCAAAGGCACTCCGTGTTATTTACCAACGACGTCAATTGGAAGTTTGCGTGAGAAACTTTCATACTATCACACATTCGTGCGAATACACCGTAAATTATACTGATAAACTTAGATTTCAACACGCACCCAAAAATGTCAAACATTACTTGGGTATTGACAGTACAACGAAAGAACGGTACCACCGTGTGCATGGCCTAAAAACAAACATTCGTAGATTCCACAACTACGAAATACTTAAATACATCCTGTTAACTTAAGAGATCGTATGATTTATTTATTTAACCTGTTCTAAAAGTAGCCATTTTTTCTAGACTTAGATTTGGTCTTACACTACGTCTGTCTCTATAGATATCTTTGTCTGTTAAAATGAACACCCCCCCCTATCCTCTCCTCAAATGTACGCACACTTCATTATCTCCACCTCCATCGTTTCTTTTTTTTTAAATGCAATGTTAAATTTATTATTTATCATTCTGCTGGTTTGACAAATACTGTCTTTTAGGTACTGTTTTCGTGTTTAATTTTGATCACCGTTAGTAACTTTCTTTTACTGCGAACAAGTCTCTGTGTATGTGTGTGCGTGCGTGCGTGTGTGTGTGTGTGTGTGTGTGTGTGTGTGTGTGTGTATCGAGCTGACGATCTTAATTGATCTGCAAGAATCACAATTTCTAAGGATAACTGTGGAGTCAGAATTGATTTTGATTATTTTGTGTCTTCCACAGCAAATTTCGTGATGAATAACACGACCAATTCTAGGCCAAACGTTTATGGCATTCCAACACTACATCGATGATATTGAATATGTTTCTAGGCAAGACATTAAATAGGTTTATAGTTACATACTGCCCCAGGCTGTCCAAGTTATGCTTACCAAAACAAAAACTGGCATCTCAAAGCGTTTATAAAAACATTGGTTTACAGGACCAGTCGACCGATAATGAATCTCTGTAATACGAGTATACACTATAAAATGGTGGATATATTTAAGAAGCCGTTGTCGAGGTTTTGGTAATCCACACTAAAAACATAAAAACATGATCAAGAAAACACAAACAAACAAACAGACAGACAGACAGACAGACAGACAGACAGACAGACAGACAGACAGACAGACAGACAGACAGACAGACAGACAGACAGACAGACAGACAGACAGACAGACAGACAAAGTAGTATTATATGAATTTAAAATTTACGAACAACATATCATAAAATTTATCCAATTGTATATATTTCACTCTGTAAGGTACTTGTTGGTTCCCATCGTACAATGAATATGACCAGTCCCTTAAAATACCAGGTCGCCACTTCAGTAGTCAAGTCGTGGTATTTGAATGCGACACGGATTAGGAGTTTGCGTGAGAAACTTTCATACTATCACATGTATCGTGCGAATACACCGTAAATTAAGTTGATAAACACACATTTTCAACACGCACCCTGTTCATACTGTACCAAAGTTGTCAAACATTGTTTAGTTTTTTTTCGTTTGAGTGGGTACAGTGTACACACGGTCTCTGACTGCGAACCGCCACGACGTTTGTAAAATAACGTAAAACTAAAACTACACATACATTCAAACTCTCAAACACACCACACACACACACACACACACACACACACACACACACACACACACAGTTGCACATACACACATATGCATATACACATGCATGCATGCATGCATACATACATACATACATACATACATACATACATACATACATACATACATACATACATACATACATATACATACATACATACATACATATACATACATACACACACACCTGAACACAGTCACGTGTAAGCGTGCGCGCGCGCACGCACACACACACACACACACACACACACACACACACACACACACACACACACACACACCATGTCATGCCATGACGTGTGCTAGTAAGTCCCACAGTTTCTGACAACTTTCTCGCTTAGTCCTTACATTTTCAACGTGCAGCTAAGTACGTATTTGTATTTTACTATGAAAAGACATAACATAAATGAAAGCTCTAAAATAGGCGTTCAAAGGGGAAAACAAAACAAATATTTCTATGAAAACGGCAAATTGCAACTGAAATGCATTTATTCTGTCAAGAAGTCATACAATCGCATGTGGCATATGATCTGTTCATTTGTTTGAACCAAACACATGTAATTTACTTGTCGTTAATTTACAATATCGAATGTCCACATATGAACCAAGAATAACACAACAGAATCACGCTAATTGTATGATAGCCGACGGTGTTTGGAGAACATGGAAATTACAATACCTTTTCCAATAAAGTATACACAATACGTGCAAGTCATCCATCACAATTCAATAGATAGAATAGCAATAATAAATTTGACAAAAGTTATTGTAACTGTAACTAGGAGTTTCAAATGTCGTATACCTCATCCATTGCCATCTGAAAATCCCTATCGTATTACTATTATATCAAAGATCCTGGTAAATCTACAGTCGTTGTGTTGCGTGGACCATGAACGGTTGTGGTCGAAGTGCCAATCCATACCGCCCATCCAAATTTGGCAAAGCTTCGTCGCTTTCACGAAACTCGCATTGGTGGAAAAGAATTGCGACGGCTAGGAACACTACAATCTTGGCTAGCTGTTCACCGAGACACTTTCTTCTACCTGCAGAGAAAGGTATCATTTTGTTTATAGTCTCTATATCTAAAGACTGTCCGTCTGAAGTCAAAAACCGTTCAGGGTTGAATTGGTCTGGTTTTGTCCAAAAGTTGGTGTCGTGACTTACCGACCATAAATTAAAAAATACAACAGTGTCTTTTGGGATGACGAAGTCACCAAGTTTTGTTGCACATAGTGTGGAATGTGGAATGGTAAATGGTACAACAGTAGCATGGCGGAGAATTTCCAATATGAATGCGTCGGTGTATATTAAGTTCTTGCGGTCATCCAGAGTCGGTAGACTGTTCCGACCAACGACCCGGTCTAATTCATGTTGAATTTTCGCCTGGATCTGTGGATATTTTACGGCATACAGGAGGGCCCATTGTATAGTAGTTGCCGTTGTATCGAAACCAGCACCGAAGATGTCTTGCATTGTTGCAAAGATGTGCCCCTCCGTGATTCCGACACGATCTTTTTCCTGTTGATCCATCTCCTGACTCACTTTCACCAAGTTATCCATGATGTGACGTTGTACATTTGGTTTGTACGTTCGGCGATGTTCGACGATACGAGTGTTCATCCATTGCGCGAGGGAAGTGGTCAGGTTTTCCACTAGTTTTGATCTTGGACTCGGGAAGTATTGAAGCCATGGTATGTAATCAACCGGGTTGGCAAATCCTCCTACATTGTCATTGAATTGGTCAGCTAGTCTTACCACACTTTGAATCTGCTCATCATGATGTGCATATCGTTTACCAAATTCCATAGCAAACACTATATTCGCAGTCGCTGTCCGAAGAGAATTCTGAGGATCCAAAACCCGGCCACTTTTACTGTTGTTGTCCGTCAAAATCTTGACCAATGTCAACATTTCGTTGGTAATTTCTTCTTGCAGTACCCCTAGTTGACGACCACTTGTGTACAGTCGCAATGCAGTTGTGCCAATTTTACGATGTACTTTCCATCTATCGCCGTAACGTCCGAACGCCATACCCTTGCCACCACTGATAGTGGAGAAGGACGGAAAATTGGGCCTGTCTGCAAAATCCGTTATTCGTTTTAAGAGAGCTCCTTTGATAGTATCGATACCATTGACAATCACAACAGGTCTATTGCCAATGTAAATTCGGAATATATCGCCATACTTGTACCATAGTTTAGTTAGTTGTATATGTGGGTTCGGATCAAGCTGAAAAAAATTACCGAAGATAGGAACTCCTCGCGGACCTGGCAATTTCTTGAGGTGAGGATTTCCCCCGCTGAAATATTTCCACAGCACCGTCAAAAATAATGACAGTGAGATAAACACGAGGAAGCTGGTGAGATTAGAATTTTCGGTAAATCCGAGGTGGACAGACATTTCGAAATCATTTGTGTCCCTTGCCATTTTGTAATTCAGTGGACCAATCTTCTTAGCAGCTTGCTGTCAATATCATTTCAAATAAAATAGGTGGAAATGTAATCGCATCTAATTATATAGCGAGAACGAGCTTAGCCCAATTTCACCCACCCATACATTTGAACTTTGAACTCTGACATATGTTTGTATACTTATGTCAAGATATGATCATTATTCATCATATGTACACTAGTTTGAATGAGACGTCAATACGGAGAGTTGTCAGTATGTCTCCGCTAATTGGCCCAGAGCATGATCGTCCTAGTCTAATAGATGATCCGATAACGTACGTAGTTATTTGCTTGATACTTTAAGTTCAGAACTTTAAAGCAAATTGGTCCATATGTTACCTTTATTCGTAGATGCTTGAAAACTAATTGAACATAAAGTCTGTCCACTTTAGCAATTTAGTAATGAAAACAGTCCCTGTCGTATTGGTTGTACTGACCCAGCAGAGCCACGGTATATTTATCCACCGGACCAACTAAAATTAAACTACTCGTACAACAATAGTCTACAACACTAGTTGCAAAGCAAAGCCCGTCACGGGCGTGTTTCTAAATCTGGTTAGATAAATAATGACCTACTAAATACCTTGTTTTAGACACCACATAATACTCTACATTTTCGGATGAATAATCTACTGAGGGAGCATTCAGTAATTACATGGTGGAGGGCTGAGGGAAATCAAGCCCGACCTGTAACGTAAAATATGAGTAGTCGCGATTCCATTTTCTAAAAATTGGAACCCCCCCCCCAATTTCCTTTCTCTAAAAGGTGACTCTCCCCTCTGTGCAAATATTGTTTTAATAACATGATTGTGTTCAAATCCTGTCAGACGTGGAAAGGGACATGAGTAGCAGAATCACTAGCAAGGACTCGATCCCATCGCTGCCACCACATTGACGATTTTAAAGGCAGTGGTTATTTCTCACTTCTACTACCACCACCACCACCACCACCACAGTGAATTTGTATGAAGGTTTTGCATACATTATTTCCCGTGTTTGAATCTAATTGGCAGAGCTGATTGCCAGAACTCCCAAAGACTAAATGGGCACACTGCCGAAACCATATCATCTCACCACACCATTTCCGTTCACCCCTGTGAGACCCTCTAATCACACCACAACAGTTGATTTACTGCCTGGTTAGAAGTAGTGATTTGAATCAGTGATATATGTGCTGGTAAACGTGACTACAACGGTGGCAGTGATGGGATTATGCGGCAGTGCGGGGATGTGGAACCAGTGGCGGCGGTGGAATGGCAAAACCACAAAATATTGCAAAGTTGTAGATAATACAAGGAGTCAACGTAGAATGTGACGCTCCCCTAATTTCATTTTCTAAAATATGACCCTCCCCGAGAACCGATTTAAAAAATATAAATATAATTTTGTAAAATATGACCCCCCCCCCATTCCCCTGACCCTCCCCATTCGTACTTACTGAAGGATCCCTAAATGCACAAGAAGGAGTTAATAAATAGACACATTAGTGTTATATATGTTACAATCGACCGCAAGAATTGTTCATATTTCATGTATTTCGCTGAGGTGGAGAAATGATCGCGTGTGCGATACTTTTCGACAATTTATACTGGGAGCGAACGAAACCCGATGCGACGTTAAAGCGAACCATATGAAGTCAGTGACCCGGCAAGTTGAAAGAGTAGATTATTGACATAGATAGCAATTATGGAGAACTACCTCACTTCAGTTTGTTAGGAACTATCTCGTAGTCAGTAATACGAGATGGATTTATACTATTTATGGAATCGTAACAAAATACATAGAGTGTGTATGTAAATACAGATGAATTGAATTCATTGGTTGTTTGAAAAAATCTCCCCAACGTCGATGTAAGCACAGAAAAAATAACCCCAGGCTGCATAGTCACACAATTTAAACCTCAATACTTTCAGACACACGTACATTATTAAGTGAAACTCACTTTCTATGACTACGTCCCTAAACTAGGACGTGAAAACTCCCAAACATGATGTTGATATTAAGTCATTTCATAGGAATAAAGGA